>NC_071255.1:10467689-10500189 GCF_023375685.1 Ictalurus furcatus | reverse complement strand
ACCCATGCTTCATGCCTAATGTCATTGGAGTGGGTTTCCATAGGGAGACAAAATATGAGTCAGACTGAATGGCATGCAGCCATGTCTAGAAGCTATATGATACCATGATATAATTCTGTTTTAGCCTTTCAGACATCAAATCCTCTTCGAATGTATTCACACATGTAGACAAAAAAAACGCAACATACCCGTGGACTTTCATGATCTCTAGATGTGATTTTTCATATCCCTCTAATTCTTTCCTTCTTGAAAGATCCCCCCCCACCTCCCTTTCCAACTGTCCACCCCAGAAGACTACCCATTACGTAACACTCAAACATCCCATAATATGCCAAAGGCATGGTGACACCCTCCACCCATAAGCACTCATACATACAGTGTGCACTGCTCTATAATCATTTATGAAACACAAAACCCAAGGAAATCCTGAATGCATACACACACACACACACACACACACACACACACACACACACACAGAACAGCAGGCCAATGTCGAAATGAAGTAGAGATTAAGAGGAAGTGCACTTTCATGCCTATGGCAGTGATTTTATCTGCAGTTTCCCCTTGAATGTGACTTATGGGAAGCCAAACAACTCAAAAGCAGGTCCAAACTGAGCTACTCAGAAGAACCGCACAGTATAGACCAAATACCTGCGCAACCCACTGGGTAGCACGGCCTGGACCAACTGACATGCGCGACTCATTGGACAAGAGTTTCAACAGCACTGCGTGGACCTATTTGGACCTCGCAGCGTTAGCCACGAGACCTGCTCCAAAATGAGTAGCGCAGCACAAATTCATTTGAATTCTACCCATAATTCTACACTAAAATACTTAAGCTACGGCTATCAACAGTCCCTATAACAGGTGGCAAACAGGTGAATAGCTGAAACCATTTTAAATAATCCTAAAATTCTTAACAGAATTGACGAAGCCCTTGAAAGAAACGGTTCACAAACAGAAGAAAACTCTGTGTATTTGTATTCAGATCGTTTATCTTTAAAGAACAGGAACGCATAACTGTAGGCCTATGTGCATGGCTGTAAGTAATCAAATGATTATCGATTTAGTCCCTTCCAGTTGATTTTTCGCTGCGCTGCTCAGTGGCTCACGCTGGGAGGTCCAAACTGGTCTGCACAGCATGGTTAAAACCCGTCTGTGCACGGCTACCCAGTGGGTCGCTCGGGTATTTGGGGACACTCGAAAACATTTAACGTGGCTTTAACGTACTATAACGACGACCAGGGAAAACCATTTTTGTCACACATTTCACGTCATAAACACTATCGACTGCTAAGATGATGGCACCGCGATCCAAGTGGAAAGAATATTTTTACATTAAGTGTTTTCTCCCCCATAGAAAACCGTTATAAACAAACCGCTTAGCGTGAAACTTTGCATGTTGCGTTAATATTCTAGGTCAGTGGTTTTCAAAGTGGGGGCCGCCAGTTGGCGCCTGGGGGGCCTCAACAATTTGGTGTGCCCATCCGTCCCACTAGTATGTTTTCTCTTTCTCACTCTCAGACAACCACACACACACACACACAACCAATTCCTAATGTAATTTAAAGATGTAAGATGTCATTATTAATAAAAAAGGGGGATATATTCAGAAGTCTGTATTTTTAATGTGTTTTAAAGACATCTTGCAAAAGGGGGCCTCGGTCAAATGTTAATGCCATTTGGGGGGCCTTGCCCTGGAAAAGTTTGGGAACCCCTGTTCTAGGTTCATCTGCTTGCCTGTACATAGAATGGTTTATTAATAAAGTGTGTACTAAATTCGGTCCTCCAATATCACTATCTTAGTCCAGTAAGCCACGTTAAGCTTTTTATTTATAACTACTTTTTTTTTTTTCCACACTCGACGTGAAAATATTGTCTTTCCACTTGGATCATCACCGTGCCGTTGTCTTAGCAGTAGATACTGAGAGAAAAAAATGCTGTTCGCTGATGGCTGTTTTAATACATCAATCCACGATAAGCGTTTTTTTTTTTTTAAACGTTAAGCATTTAAAAATTTTTAAATGTCCCCGTTTTAGGTCTGGGCTGGGCAATTCATTCATTAGTTGAGTTTAGACCAGCTTTTTGAGTTATTTGGCTTCCCATATGACTGCTGTAATACCTGCCCTGTCGCTGCAGAGCTTTTATTAACTCTGTGACGTCATCGCGGACGAGCAGCCTGATATATCACTTCTTAACCGTTGTAGCGATATGGCTAGATCAAAAGTCTACAATATGCAAATGAGGCGCGTGGGAGGAGCCTGTGGGTGGGCTGATGAATCCCAGACAAACCTTACTCTTTGAAATGGTGCATCTCACGGAGTTCTAATATAACACACACCACAATCGCAGTATAAGCAGCAATGTTACATCTATAATCTCTTTCTCCAACCGCGCACGCGAGGTGTTCATTTTTCAGCAGGACAAGCACCATTTCTCCTCCTCCTTCTAGAAATATTTGCCATTCCTACACATTTCTACACAGAGACCCTGTGAGAGAAAAATGAATGAGGTGGCCTATATGGCGAGAAGAAAATAACCGGCACATCTCACATAACATCAATATCAAACAATCACGTGACATGTCACTCAATTAGCTTTGATAAACGGGTTCATCCTATATGCATTGATAATACCCGGTATCCGTATTACATAAATAAGCTATTCAATTAAAAAAAACAAACAAAAAACAAAAAAAAACTCATAATAATGTCGTTTTATTAACGCCGCACTACACACTGGTGTGATTTGGTGCTGACGTGGCGTTTTGCGTGATGCTCTGCGTTATTAAGTGGCTCTCAGCACCGACCTGTCTCCATGCAAAATAATAATAATACTAATTAAAAAAATTAATTCAATCATAAAAGCCCAGCTAATTGATAACCCAGACTCATTTGCCGAAATCAAATTCATCCAACACGTCCTTGTAATTTCCCACACAGCGCAAAAACCTGCAAAATTTAACCCCTCACGTGCCGCACGGCTAGGACGCCGGTTTTAAGGCGTTTTTTCCCTTCTGCCTCCCCCCATCTCTCCTTACCGTGACTGCACCAAGCAGATCCGCGTTGATGAAGAGCGTGTGTCCGGTGAGCGTGATTAAGTGAGGCGCCGTGTAATTTCTCTGCTCTAATCGTTTTGATCCTTTCTTTTTCCTCCGCCTCCCACGACGAGAAAAGCCGCTCGAGAGGAGTACAAGAGAGCGCGCGCGCATACACACACACACACACACACTGGCGAGACGTTCGGCACGAGTCTCGTCCGCTCGGAGAAGCTCGCGCGAGGTCGGAAAAGCCCGGATTTCCCGCCCCGCAGCACCAATGTGCGTTTTAATGAAAACCAAATCCAGACGACTTGCTTATAAATAAATAAAAAGCACCGAATTATGTTACCGGATGCGTTAATAGTGCTAAATCCAGCCCCAACATCAGTAAAGAAATGTCACACAAATACATGTTTATCTAACAAAAGTTTATTCATATGGGATACTGTTGCTGGGATTGGTGCCTTCATGTGTGAAACTTTCCATCCATCCATCCATTTAATCATACATACGGTCACGTGGAGCCTGGAGCCTGGAGATATCTCAGGGAGATGGCGGAAGGACACCCTGGACAGGATGCCAACCCATCGCAGGGCCATTCACACACTATGGACAATTTGGAAACACCAATCAGCCTACAATGCATGTCTTTGCACTGGGGGAGGAAACCGGAGCAAGTGTCCGGAGGAAACCCTAGAAACATGGGAGAACATGCAAACGCCACAGACGCAGGGCGGAGGCGGGACTCGAACCCCCAACCCTGCAGGTGCGAGGCAGACATGCTGACCACTAAGCCACCGAGCCCCAGGGTGAAATCTTTTGTAACTTTAACGAACGTCTTTTCATGAGAAAAGTGTCAGGTGGAAAACTTATGTTGGCCCAGCGTTTATTTGTGTCGTGTCAACTCTGGAAATGGGCTCGATCACATTTTGTTACAACCCTGCTGACTTTCAACACAATGTTAGCCAAGATACACTTTTCATAACATGGATTTAAAAAGGTGGCACCCAACCTTGCCACATCACGATGGCCGACGCTGGCCGAACGTCGGCATGGTGGATTTAAAGGTGGCTGTCGACCCTGGTGCCCATCCTTAGCCCGATGAAATGGCTGGCGTTGGCCGAACATCAGTTTGTCACCTCAGATGCATATAGTGTACCTTTAATTAAAGCTTTACCCTAAAAACAAATTACAGTCCATTTATGTACCTTAAATCATGTTTTAAAAAATGACACTACTGTATTTCCACATTTCCAGGAGAAAGATGCATATCAAATGAACAAAGGATGTACCATTAAAGCTACCAACCCAGCAACAAGGATAGGTGCAGTTTAGTACTAGTTTTTCCAAAGAGTATAGCTTAAAAATTACTTGAGGGTTCAAAGCTGTAGGCAGGCTTGGAGGACATCTCAGTTTCACGCATAGCAGATCTCGATAAGGACCCGAAGCGCTCTGAAGATATCACCTCACACGCCAGTCCTCACAAGACTCCACATGGGCGTTTTTTGTTGTTTGTTTATTTTATGCCCAGAAACTACTTTCTACGAGCTCGGGCGGCAGGTTTGGGCGCTGCAGCGGCAGGTGAAAGAGAGAGAGCGTGTGTTTGTACGTCCGCTTTTTGCTGTAGAATGCCAGTCAGCAGGAACTCGGCACTGACCACAGGAAAAGACAAACTCCGAGCTCTTTCACACAGTGCCCGGTCCTCTTCACACGACACTACCACCACCGTCTGAGCCTGGCACAGACAAAAAGAGGCATCTGGTTCAGTATCACAGTTAAAAATTAATCCTGAATCCAACTGAGATTGACTCACAGAAGCATGACGAGAAAAATATGGCTCTCCATAGTGAAGGTTCCCAAATGTACCCAGTATCAGGGAGGAGATGCAAAGTATACCCCGGCTTTATTATTATTTTTATAATGGATCACCGCAGTGTTAATAAGGAAGTGTGAGTGTGCTGTTACCTTGCGAGCAGAGGGCATTTTGGGAAGAAAGCGTGCCCCAGAGCAAGTGATGATTTCTTTCATCTGAGCCGGCTCAGGCTTCACAGAGGGTGTTACATGAATTTCATAGCCCTGTTGGGGAAATACATATATATGCACATTTATACAACCACATACATTATTTATTTATATTATATATATATATACACACATACATATGTACATACACACACATACATACATATAGTTCCATAACTATGTGAATACAAATTTGTTGGAAGGATCATTTACAGTACTCTGTGCAAATGAACAGCTACAAGTAAGTAAGAATACACAATGTAAAAATAGTAGTGCCACGTTAGGGTCACTGCTTTGCTGCGAACAAACACTGCAGCCAAATAATGGGTACTAAGCTTTGTGCTGCCAATGATTCACAACACTCAAGCCTGAAAGTTGAGGATGATAACATATAAGACAGGAAGTACCTGCAATAAGGGCTGAGAGTTGGCTACTCTCAGAGCTTCCTGCAGACTGAAGTTAAATCTCTTCTCTTGCTCTACATCTTTTACTAAGAATCCATTAGGGGAGAGGAAGCTTCCTGCTTTACCACACTATAAAGGGAGGCATGGAGAGAGAGAGGGGGGGGGACAAGGGGAGAGAGAAAGAGAGAGGGAGAGAGAGAGAGAGAGAAAAGAGAGTGAGGGAGAGGTGGAGAGAGGGGGGGGGAGAGAGAGAGAGAGGGAGAGAGGGGAGAGAAAAGAGAGAGAGGGAGAGGTGGAGGGGGGGGAGAGGGGGAGAGAAAAGAGAGAGAGGGAGAGTAACCCAGAGTAATCAGAATAACAAAGTAATGGCTAATGATAATTTTACTAAATCATACAGTACATATGCTAATAACGATGCAGAAAAAGCATACAGTTACCCATAATAAAGGAGAAAAAGCACACAGGTGATAAAAATCCTCACTCAAAAACAGCTCAGACGTGCCATAAAAAGCCGAAGTTGGTCTTAAAAAAACAAAGCACTTAAAAGTGCAAACGCGACAGGTTTCGAGATGTCTGAGGGGGAAAATAAACCCAGACAGTATATCACCCAGATATCACATGTAATGGTATTTTGGGCAAACGAGGGGTGTTTCAACTGTATAAAAAGGGAGCCCCATTTCAGGGGACTTTGAGATCACTCTGGGACGTCCCTCTGTGCGGATCTCGTGTGGTGAGCAGCAATAAACCCTTGCTTTTCCTATTCACGGCTCTCTGTGATTTTGTCATCCTCAAACTGGTGTAAGTACTTGATGATATAACTTAGTTGTGTTTAGCTTTTTGGAAAATTAGAGACAACAGGGGGAGAGAGAGAGAGAGAGAGAGAGAGAGAGAGAGAGGGGGAGAGAGAGAGAGGGAGAGAGAGAGAGAGGGAGAGAGAGAGAGATAGAGAGGGGGAGAGAGAGAGAGGGAGAGAGAGAGAGATAGAGAGGGGGGGAGAGAGAGAGAGAGAGAGAGAGAGAGGGGGGGGGGGGGTAGAGAGAGAACTGTTTAGAAACCTGTTAAAACCACTGTTGTTGCGGATGTGAGCAATTCAGTGTCAGCTAAAACAAAGTTATTTAGCACTTTCTAAATGAAAAGTGAGGTTATTCATATCTACAATACACAGACATGTAACTGAGATCAACCGAAGAAAGAAAACTGGATGCCGTTCCCAACGCTGGTCAGCATGACCAATCACGTTCTCGGGTGCGTCCGAAACGATTGTGTCAGCTTCTATCGGTCTTTAATGCCATGCGGTTTTGTTTTGTTTTGGTGGTGATTTTTTTTGTTTTCTAAACTTGGGACTCCCAAGTGCCACAAGAGAAGTTCTCATACAGTCCTCGGGAGATCACAAGCTTGAATTCTGATGATGCCACAGCCACAGTCCAAAATAAAGCAGCCCTGTTCTCTGGGTGGGAAGGACTGAAGCAACACGAGACACCTGTGGGCGTCTGTGAGCATTGTGATGTAGCAGTTCGAAAACATGCGGTGGCAGAGCTGCATATGAAGGAAGCATTGTTCGGAGCTGTGTTCACACCAGCAATGACGCAATGCAACAAAGTAGCTGCACTTCATTAATTTTCAGTGTGAGCTAGCAATTTCCAGTGACGCGACCATCTGTAACGAAAGTGGGCGGGGCAACAAAAGTGATCAAGCAAATCAGAAGGAAAGTGATCGGGTGATTACCAGTGGGAGTGAGGTATGGGGGTAAGAATGAGGCAGTGGTGGCTCAAAGGTTAAGTCTCTGGGTTACTGATCAGAAGGTCAAGGGTTCAAGCCCCAGCACTGCCAAGCTGCCACTGTTGGGCTCTTAACCCTATCTGCTCCAGAGGTGCCGTATCATGGATGATCCTGTGCTCTGACCCTGGTTTCCTAACAAGCTGGGATACGTGAAGGAAGAATGTCACTGTACCGTAATGTAAACGTGACAAATAAAGGCCTCTTAAGGATGTTTTGCTTCTACATATTCATTCCTACTCGCACCTTATGAGCCTTTCATTACTGACCTTATTCTGAATAAGACAATATTCTGATTAAGGTGTTTACATGAGCTGCTTTTAGAATATTCCTTTCATGTTCCTGTTTTACATGTTATAGAACAAAGATCGATAAACAGCACACGTCATTACGTCCCCGCGCCATGCCGTCCGACGTTCCCTCCAGAATTTCACGTATCGACATACAGTTCGTCTTCGTTACGGAACCGTATACAGTTTTGGGTGCTACACTCTTAATTTTACAAAGGTTTTAAGTGCAGTTAATTATTTTTCATGCTATACGTGCAAACAGACGACTGCTTGAAGCCGTGGGCTGCGTCCCATCCCGTGTACTTGCCTACTATAAAGTAGCCGAGATACATGTATTTCACCTAATATATTTAGTAGGCAAGTATGCGGTTTGGGAGGCAGCCGTGCTCTCGTTTGCCGTCAAACGGTTGAGCGCTGCCGCGTGTGTGTACGTGTCTTGTCACAAAATGCGGTGAAAACTCCCACACGACGTTAATAGTGTGATTAAGGTGTGTACATGTCTGTAATGCACTTCGATAATGCGACTAAAACAGGAATACTCCACATGTCTTAATTCCATTTGTGTTTACTCAGAGTATGAGTTTAGTCGGATTAAGGTCATCGATAATCGCTGTTTACATGCTAGTTTCTTAAGCAGAGTATCGTCTTGATCGGGTTGATATCGGATTATTGTTGTCCATGTAAACGTACTGAATGAGAGCCTGTAAGTTTGCATCTGCAACTTCATACAACTGGAGAACATCTTTCCAAGCTCAGAAAAATCTGGGCCACCTTTTTTTTTTCCCCTCTGACTCAGTTTTGCCAAATGTAGTTAACTTTCTGAAACACCTCTAAAGCAGTCTAATACTCTTTAGTTAAGTACTAAAGAATTTTAATACGTTGCTCTTATTCTTGGGATTATGCGCAAACCTTAACTTTGAAGTTGAAATTCCTCACCTTACTCAACCAGTCAGGGGTAACGATCGGAACTCCTCGGGCCACGGCACACAGGAACTTAACGGTACGACGGACTTTATCGGTCACTAGGTGAGTCATATCACCCACGCCTTTCGCCAGCCCTCCACCCAGACGCACCACCACCTTCTCCCCATCCTCATCCACTACTCCTGTAAACAGAACCTGAAAGGAAGTGAGAGAGAATTGGGACACAAATGTGTGTATTACTATTGTGTCATTTCTTGTATGCTGTTTTGCCCATGTACCATTTATTATAAACAGTGGAATCGTGTGCTCAAATGGTGCCACTGCACCTAAATGCAAGAATAAAACTTAAAAATGAATACTTTAATACTTTGTATTTCTGTCGTTTGCATTTTGTTACTCAGTCTTGTTTAGTATATAAAGAATAAAGATTACTTGAGCGAATGAGGAAAAATAACGGCATAGAAGTGTATATTCTTCTACCTTGGGTGTCTGTCCGGCTAGAGAGCGGCGAGGGGTTTTAGGAGTCTGTGGAGTTTCTGCTGTCAGCATAGAAACATCAGCACCTCTTTTACGCCCCCTGCTGCTGCTTTGGCTCATAACACTGTCCTCAGCATCAGCCATAACCTCAGCCTCCTCCTTCTCTGCCTCACCTGCTGCCTCTGCTTTAACATCATTTGACCCAGGACATTTCCCACCTCTTCCTCTTCCTCTCCCTCTCCCTCTCCCTCTCCACACAGCTGCTGACTGTTCTCCCTCCTCCGGCTCTTCTGCTTTCACACTCTTCCTCCCATTCCTTCCCCTGCCTCGGTTCTGAGTGGCCACACTGCTGCTGGATCCGTCAGAGCTCCTGGAGTTGGAGCGAGAGTGAGCAGCCTGCTTTACGTCCTCCTTCTCAGTAGAGGGCGCTGTGGTGGTAGTTCTTCTGCCTGATGGCCTGCCTGTCTCATTCACTTCTTCAACAGCTTTCCTCCTTCCCCCCCTTCTTCTTCCTTCGGTCAGGCTATCCTGAGTGGACTGCTCTGAACACACAGAGTTAGAGGAGTTGGAGCGTGAGCGAGTTCTTTTAGCTGGACCGCCTTCGTCCTCCACACCAGCAGGCGGCGCAACAGATTTCCTGGCAGTGCGTCTGCCTCGTCTGGGTTTCGCTTCACTCTCAGCTTGTTCATCCTCTTGCTTTTTACTGCTCCCTTCTTCACATTCTTGTTTTTGTAGCTCACTTAATTCTTGTTCAGAGTCCAGTCTTTCTTTAGTTCCTTCTTCTAATTCTTGATCCTCCTCTTTCTTGCTTTTCCCTCCCTTTCTTTCCAGCCCCGCTTTCCGTTTTCCTGGTGCTGGTCTTTTTTCTTTTCCTACACCCTCTTTATTGTCTTTACTCTCTTTTTCCTTCTCCTTTTGTTCCATTTCCTTTTCTTGTTTTTCCTTCTCTTCCCTCGTTTCTTTCTCTAGCTGTTCTTTCTCTTCCCTATCCTTTTTTTCTCTTGCTAATCTGTCCATTTCTTCTTGTTTTTTCCTTTCTTTTTCAAGCTTTTGCTCAAGCGCTTGTCTTTCCCTCCTCTCCTTTTCTTCCTTTTCCTTATTTTCTCTATCAATCCTCTCTTGTTCTACCCTGTCTTTTTCTTCTTGTTCTCTCCTTTCTTTTTCCAGCTGCTTCTTCCTTTCCAAACTTTCCATCTCTTTCTCTTCTCTTTCCTTCTTTTCGCTCTCCGTTCTCGCTCTCTCCAGTTCACGTTCTTCCCTCTCTTCCCCTTCCTTCCTCTCTCTTTCTAGCCGATCTTCTTCTTCCTTCTTCCCCCTCTGCAGTCTCTCACTTTCCTCCTCTTTCTCTTGCGTTTTTAAATGTTCTATTTCTTCATGATCAGCTTCCACTAGCTCGAGTCTGGCCTTGTCATCACCTTTGGATTTCTGCCTCGGGTTCTTTCGTCCTCTTCCTTTGTTCCCTTGGTCTACCTCTTCTTCACTGTCCAACTCTTGCTCTACTTTCACTCGCTTCCCTCTCTTCTCTTTCTCTGCCGTAGCTCTTCCTCTGCCTTTACCCTTGCCGGATGCTGCTGTTCCTGTTTCTTTTCCTCTCAGGCTCCTCCTACAGTCTTGCTCTTCCTCCTGTCCATCCATCTTCGTTGTTTCAGCAGAAGAATCGGGTTCGAGAGGTTGTGTGGGCTCAACTTTAGCAGTCTGCCTTCCTCTGCGGGATCTTCTACCAGATTTGGCTTCACTCTGTGGCATTTCCCCCCGTTCTGCCTCTTCTTCACACATTGGTAGGGTTTCAAGAATGGCGACACGAGACTCGACAGGTTTTGCTGGCTTCGCCTTAGCGTTACGTCTCCTCATACTGGATCTCTTGGTAGACATGGCTTCACTCTGTTGCTCTTCCTCCTGTTCCTCCTTATCCTCCTCACACATAGGCTGTGTTTCAGCAACGGTCACACTGGTGACCTTGTCAGACTCGACAGGCTGATTTGGCTCAACTTTAGCAGCCCGTCTCCCTCTAACAGGTCTTCTGCTATTCTTAGGTTTATCCTCCTCATCCTCCTGTCCTTCGTCTTCCTCACACATAGGCAGTGTTTCAGCAATAGCTACATGAGCGTGATCATCAGGCTCGAGAGGCTGTGTTGTTTCAACCTCAGCAGGCTGTGTTCCTCTGCTGGAGCTAGGTTCATTCTGCTGCTCTTCCTCCTGCTCTTCTTCCTCACACGCAGGCAGTGTTTCAACAATAGCATCAGCCTCAGCAGGATGTGTTCGCGCTTCATCTACTTTATCGTCATTTTCTACTCTACTCTCGTCTCTTTCCTTCTTCTCCTCTTCTGGCCCGTCACTAGTCACTTCATAATTCTTTTCCATCACCGTTCTGTCATTTTCTTTTCTTTTCTCCGCATCATTCTCTTGTCCCACACTTTCATTCATTGCATTTCGAGCCCTTTCTTCCTCATCTGTCTCTTGTACCTCTTGATCTTTGTTCTCATGCTCCTCTTTCATCGTCTCCTCCTGTTCTTTCTGAATTTGGGCCATGAGGAAAGCGTAGGGTTGAGTAGTCTGCTCCTCCTGCCTCGGGCTCCTGACGATCAGCAGAGTGTCTGCAGAGTAGAGATGTGAATCCACTTGCATCTGAGCATTAATATCCTCTTCTGCCTTTCTTTCTGGTTCACTAGCAACAACCTCCTTATTAGCATCATGATCGCTGTTATCTTCATTCTGGGCTCTGTGTTTGATGAGCTGTGTTTCAGCAGTGTGGATGCTGGAGTGGCCCGGAGCGGCCAGTGGCTGCGTCTCCTCTTCTTCCTCCTCTTTTCCACCATCGTCCTCCTCTTCTTGGTCTTGGACATCAGCGTAAGCCTGTGTAGCATCTAGATCCAGCGATTTCCCAGCTTTAGTACTGCCTTCTGAATTTTTCATAGCTATAATAAATGAATGATAATAAGATCACTGTTAGCTTCATCAAGTAAGGACAATGCATACTGTAGCTCACATTACCGTCAACTTGGTAAACTAGTCAATTAGTTAAAAAAAAATAATTTAACAAAGGAAAATTACAGTTATTGGTTTACGTTACACTGTTGTAGTGCATTCTTGTTTTGGACTTTTGGTTCGATAGATTATTAGGGAAATGTAATCCCATACTGCACAACATGAACAAATCTGATTAACTGAGACACTGAGGACTATTTTGATATAAGCTAATCTGCTGAAGACTCAGTCATAGCATGTTATGTTCACATTTATACCATTTTTAAATTATATTCTTACTCTTTGGCACCTATCTTCTGCACTACCTGCTATATCAGACACTTCCACACTAAAACTGTGTACTGTTGAGCGCTACACTGTCACTTACTGTGCCTATTGTCCTGTTTTAGTAGTACTGTACTGTCCTGTGTCGTTAGGACACGTCTGCACGTGCACTTTGTGTAGAGTGTGTAAATCTTATTTAAGTTCTGTGTCGTCTCACGCGGTTAGGGTGTCGTTTTATGTAACACCGTGGTTCTCGACAAATATTGTTTCGTTTCACTGTGGACTGTACCAACTGTATATGGGTGAAATAACAACAAAGCCACTTGAACTTGAACTATTCATCCTACATATCGATGGCTTTCAAGGTGGCTAAAAACATAAAAGCACAGTCATGCACCAACAGTAGGAACAATCCAAGTCAACCTGGTGACAAATAACCAGAGAAATGTCTAGAAACAATACAGAAATGAAAGTGCCGCTGGCTGTTCATGCTGAGGAAGAAAAGTCGCTGTTAATTAAATACCACACTCCAGGATACATCACTCACAAGCCGATCACCATCAGAGTCCAAGAATGCTGCACAGGTACAGAGAAACTGCGTGTACTAAACAAATTCATGTGTTTGTACAGTCATGTGAAAAAATAAGTACACTCCATGGACATTGTTGGCTTTTTTGACATACGGTACTGTGCAAAAGTCTTGAGCGCATGCAAAGAAATGCTGTAGAGCAAAGATGCCTTCAAAAATAAGGAAATTAAATGTTTCTACATTAATAAAAGTACTATAAAGAGCAGTAAACAGTAATAAACAAAACAAACTCAATATTTCGTGTGATGACCCTTCGCTTTATAAAATAAATAATAATAATAATAATGATAAACTGTAGTCTCCGGGTACAATTAGTGTAGTTTTAAAAGGAAATGAGCTGGAAGAGTTATTGAGCTTGCAGAACCAGACATGGTTCTTCTGGAGACTTTGACTGTCGCTTCTTAATTTTGCAGCAAAACCCATCAGCAATCATTGAGTTCTTTTGTCTGAAAAGTGTCTCTTACCACTTAATACGCCGCTTTCTTTACTGATATACAAACATTTTTCTGTAACATTTCATTTTGTGCAGGAAAACTAATGTTTTGAAATCTCAAATGTTTTTTGTACCGACTCGATAATGTAGAAGTAATAAAATAAAAATCTATAACAAAAGTTTGTACAAAAAAAAAAAAAGGTGCCTAAGAGTTTTGCACGGTACTGTATTTGGACGAGCAAACATTTGAAACGGTGCCTATTAATGAAGTTGATATACTTGAACAAAACCACAAGGAAAATGAGCACTCTCAATCATTTATTCAACAGAAATAGCAATAGATGTGATATTCTTCTGTGGAAAAAGTAAGCACACCCTTGGCCTCAGAAGCTAGTATTGCCCCCTTTAGTAGAAATAACTTCTTGTAGGAGTTTTGCATAATTGTCCACCAGGCTTGCTGGAAATTTTCTCTTCCATGCAATATTTTTTCAGTTGCAAGATGTTTGAGGTTTTTCTTGCATGTACTGCTTGTTTCAAATCCCACCACAGCATTTCAGTGGGATTTAAATCCAGGCTTTGACTAGGCCATTCATTCCATAACCCTCCATTTCTTCTTTTTGAGTCATTCCTTGGTGGATATGGTAGTGTGCTAGGGATCATTATCCTGCTGAAAGGTCCACTTCCGGTTCAATTTTCGGACAGATGGCCTCACATTACCTCCAAGCACTCTTTGATATGATGCAGAATTCATAGTTGAATCAATGAATGCAAGCTGTCCAGTCCCTGAGGCAGCGAAGGAACCCCAAACCATAACATTTCCACCACCGTGCTTCACAGTATGAGGTGCTTCTTCTGAAAAGCTGTCTTTGGTCTGCGCCAAACATGTCTGCAGTTACTGTGGCCAAACAACTCGATCTTTGATTCGTCTGTCCAGAGCACATTATTCCAAAAGGCCTGGTCTTTGCCTATATGCTCATTGGCAAACTGTAGTCTTGCAAAGGCTTTTTTTGGCACATGCAGGTCACATTTGTGCAATCGCTTTCTGATTGTAGAAGCATGCACTTTGACACCAACAGTTGCAAGACTTACTAGCAGATCCTGTGATGAAATTTTGAGGTTCTTGGAGACTTCTTTTTGCATCAGACGGTCTTGGCATTTTAACTGGACTGTCTAGATCTAATCTAATTAGAAAATCCCCGAATCTTTATCACTCTAATTAGGCACATGCAGCACGCTTTGGATTTATATTTTACAGTTAATATGGGAAACAGGCTTAATGAATTTATCCTGCATGTGCGCCAGCCTTTAATAAAGCACTCAATTACAGTAGAGTCCCATTAGGACCTGAGAGCAACTGGTTCCACACAGATTAAGATTCTCCTTATTTAATAGCTATTCTATATAATTTAGCTCCGTCTGTGGCAGTGATAGTGATTAAATGCTAATTAAACATAAGGAACATGTTCAATGAGGTCTGACTGGCAGTGTACATGGGCATTAATGTCACGATTTACATTTATCAATCATAAGCCTTTATCAGAATGCCTGCAAGACACTGACTATATTTACAGGGACAGCAGTAATCTAATTATTGACCTTATTCTGAATAAGACAATATTGTGTTTACATGAGCCGCTTTTAGAATATTCCGTTCATGTTCCCGTTTTACATGTTATAGAACAAAGATCGATAAACAGCACACGTCATTATGTCACCACGCCACACCGTCCGACGTTCCCTCCAGAATTTCACGTATCAGCATACAGTTGGTCTTCGTTATGGAACCGTATACAGTTTTGGGTGTTTCACTTTTAACTTTACGAAAGCTTCAAATGCAGTTAATTATTTGTCATGTTATACGTGCAAATAGACGACTGCTTGAAGCCGTGGGCTGCGTCTGAAACCGCGTACTTACCTACTATATAGTAGCCGAGATACATGTATTTCACCTAATATATAGTAGGTAAGTACACGGTTTTGGATGAAGCCGTGCTCTCTTGCTTGCCGTCAATCGGTTGAGCGCTGTCGTGTGTGTACGTGTCCTGTCGCAAAATGCGGTGAAAACTCACACGACATTAATAGTGTGATTAAGGTGTGTACATGTCTGTAATGCACGTCGATAAAGCAACTAAAACAGGAATACTCCACATATCGTTGTTTACATGCTAGTTTCTTAATCAGAGTATCGTCTTAATCGGGTTAATACCGGAATATTGTTGTCCATGTAAACGTACTGAATGAATAATATACAGTATATTCAGTCTGCAAAAGTCTGACTTAATAGCCTGTAATTTGCTGAAGTTAAAGAGTGTGTGCATCTCCAAATCATACTCTAATTATTTGCTAGTTACTAAATACTTGATCTGACATTGTGTATTTTGCAGGTCTATGCAGGTTAAATGTGAAAAACGTATTGCTTTATATGAATGTTAAAGCAGAGGACAAAGGAATAAGTAAAAACATCTTCAGTACCGTTTTCCATGCTAGCTGAAGGACGTGATGGTTGTAATTAATGGTAACTCAGTGGTTAAAGATGTTGGATGTTATTGATCGGAAGATCGTGAGTTCAAGCCCGTGAGCAAGGCCCTTAACCCTCAACTGCTCAGTTGTATAAACTGAGATAAAAGTAAGTTGTTCTGGATAAGGGCATCTGCCAAATGCCATAAATGTAAATGTAGTTACCGTATAACTGAGTTGCCTGGAGTTGCCAGTCCTCCTCTGCAGGTTCCCTGGCTTCCGCCAGTTGATGGCTGCTGTCTGAAAAGCCCAGCTGGGAGGATGAGGCTCCACCTGAGCGCCGAGATTCAGGGCCACCCAGCGACTGAGGCGTCTCGTCTAGCGTAGCATCAGCTTGAGCAGCATCACACACAAAGGACTGAGTTTCAGCCACGGCAAAGTCGTCATCAGTGTGACTGACACCTCCAGGAGAGACAGAAGGGTGGAGGAGAGAGGGGAGAACCGGCCCTTAAGGAGGGAAGTAAGAGAAACCATGTTATACTGAGATTGAAAAAGTGAGGATATACATAATCTAACAATTTTGTCAAAACGTTTCTGGGGATACGGGGGCGTGGTCGAGCGTGAGCTGTAGGCGGAGTGGAGGCTGGTTGAACCAGCAGGAAATAAGTGATGATTCTCACCTATGTGTGTGTGTGTGTGTGTGTGTGTGTGTGTGATCACATCGACTTTACTTATGTGTGCTTTGTTTGCCCTTTCAGGAGGAAATAAGGAGAACACCATAAAGCAGAGAGAGAGCGAGAGAGAGAGAGACAGAGAGAGAGAGAGAGAGAGACAGAGAGAGAGCAAGCTGACAGAGGATAGCACATAAACACATACGCACACCCAGATTGAAAAGTGTTGATGAACTTGAGCAAGGTGAAAGCCCTGAAAATTGGGGACGGTGTTTATTTTGGTGCTCCTTCCCATCCATCTTCTCACATATCGAGTTCTACAGTTCGTTTATCAGAGTCGGATGAAAATACGCTGCGACACTCAAAACCTGCCCCTTCCAAACTCTATATATTAACATCAAGACCATCATTGTATTGTGTTGCAATATTAAATACAATACAATACACTATATGGCCAGAAGTATGTGGACACCTGCCCATCACACCCATATGATCTCGTTGAACTTCCCATTCTAAAACCATGGCCATTAATATGGAATTGGTCCCCCTTTGTTCTGCTATAATAACAACCTCCACTCCTCTGTAGGGTTGAAGTC
Source organism: Ictalurus furcatus (assembly GCF_023375685.1). Classification (NCBI taxonomy): domain Eukaryota; kingdom Metazoa; phylum Chordata; class Actinopteri; order Siluriformes; family Ictaluridae; genus Ictalurus; species Ictalurus furcatus. Next base: position 10,483,258 of record NC_071255.1, on the reverse strand, counting down.
AGGGCTCCGTGCAGATCGCTCGAGTTCTTCCACTCCAACCTTGGCAAACCATGTATTCATGTATGGAAGTATAACCGTGCCAAATGACCTCAAGGCAAAATGGCATGTTGAATTACATATATTGAATAAAAACATATCGCAATGACAGTACTTGAATTTTTCTGCCCAGCAATTTGACACAAATAAAAAAAAAAAAACAACAACAGAGCAATAACAATGCTTGAATTAGTTTCCTCTGCAATTCATTGGGTTTGTATATTTTGATTGAAAACAAAATTACAGCATTCAAAATTCAGTTGTTAAAATACCATCGTCATTATTCGTCAGGTAGTATTTCAACCTCACAAATTCAGGTCTTAAAATCCAAGTCTTCACATCCGGGTCTCACAGGAAGAGCAATGGATTGCCGGTACTATTGTAACACGTTACTCTGGGTCGGCCCCTAGTGGTGGGATTGTGCAGACAAGCCACAAGAGAAGATGAACCTAGCAGACTGGCATAAAGTTGGCTTGAAGTTGGACGTTCGGTATTCGCAGATGTGCGCAAATTAAGGGACCGTCTCTAAAGTTACATATTGGTATACATGTTTCTAACTTCCATAGCATTTGAAGGGAATGACTTATAGCAGACACCTAGATGAACACCTTACAGTAGGTTTTATGACCAAGTCATTCCCTTCATATGCTACTGAAGTTAGAAACATGTATATGTATATGTATACGTATACGTATGTAACTTTAGAGACGGTTCCTTAATTTTGTTCCTAATAACACTATTATACTTCCATATTCATGGACCCTGTTTTGTGCACGGGGCACTGTCGTGGTGGAACAGGATTAGGCTGAGCCCCTTCGCACTAGTGAAGGGAAATCTTAATGCTGTAGCACACAAAAACATCCTATACAATTGTATGCTGCCAAATTTGTGGGTGCAATAGTCAGGTGTCCACATACTTTTGGCTATAAGGTGTGAGCTATAATTCTCTCTATGACTATTACATACTGTCACGAATAAGAATGAGTAGACCAATTCACTGAGACAAATAGCCCACTGGCATTCAGTAACAAGCAGTGTACATTTTAAACAATGGAAGAAGTGCAAGTATTTATATGGAGATTTAATTAACAAAAAGCACAAATCTCACAACCCTGTTGACTCGATGATCTTTTGATTTGTGTTACCACAGGAAAAGCCATGCCGCCACATACGTCCCCTCCACAAGTCTGAGTGATCAGATAAATGTAAACGACTCACGTTTGAACAGCTGAGGTGGACTGAGGAACGCTTGTGTTTCCATCTCCTCTTCAGACAAGCCTGTGGAAGACACACACACACACACACACACAATTAAAACCACAGTACTGTTGAATTCACAAGTCTGACTATTCAGACATTGTTGATTCATTTTCTGGGGAAATAACAAGTTTATAAGAACGCGTTCGTTCTAATATTTTATTGTTTCTATAGTAACAGCTCAGTTACAGGGACTTGTATGGTGGATGCTCCATATAATCGAAGGCTAGTAATAATAAATGTGTTAAAAGATTATGCTTTTATTTCATAAAGAAAAATGTGTAATGATTTACATGGTGTGGTTTTCTTTAAGGAGGCATCTATTTAACAACTGGAAGGCGTCTCTGGTATCAGTGAGGTTTTCCACCACGGGAGAGTCTTCAAGGAGTTTGTGCTTTCCTGGTTTCTCTTAAGATGCATTTTTTTGTCTTATTATTATTATTATTATTATTAATAATACTACATCATATAGTCCACAGGACAAAATAATAGCTGATTATTATCGAACATGGATTATTTCACTGTAACAGCATGCCCCGCTGTGCTTTATTTCTTGCATATATACTTACAAGAATTATTTTGAGTGTAAATAACAAACGCACCTGCACTTCTTGGTGTAGATGAGTGGACAATCTGTACTGCTGCTTCTGCACACTTCCGCTCATTCTCCTCCACCTTCTCTTCATCCTCCTCCACGTCCGTGTCGCTGTCCAGCCTGACCTCGTCCCGCACTGTTTCAGCAGGAGGTTGGACTTGAAGAGGACCGTCTTGCCGTGCGTCTGTGCCGCGTTCATCAGCGGTCTGAATCTCTGAACGCATCTGAGAGCTTCCTGTTACGTTGGCTACTGTGGGAGTTCTGATCTCGGTGATATCGTCCTCCACATCTGTATCACTGTCTGACTGACGACGCAACATTTTGGCATCTGGAACTTTGACGCCGTCTAGAGATTTGGCCGTTTTCCCCAGATCTTTGCTGTCCGCCTCAGTGCCTGAAGGTGGCTCGATAGCTTTTGTCGTGTCCTCGTCGTCCTCGACATCAGTATCGCTGTTCATGTTGAGCTCAGCTACATGACTGGTTGGAGGTCTGGAGTCTTGGATAGGAGGAACATCCTCATCGTCTACATCGGTATCGCTCTCCAAGTGGAACGGGGCAGAACCCGCTGGTTCTTTCTTCTCGTCTAGAGCAGCCTCGGGTCCAGAAAGCGGAGTGGTGTAAGTTTCAACAGGCTCATTCTCCTCTACATCTGTATCGCTGTCCATGGACAGAGCAGTTGGATTTACCGAGTCCTGCTTTGCAGGTGCAGCTGAAGCTTCTGGATCACTCCTGGCCTTCTCCATCGCCTCCTCCTCCTCTACATCAGTGTCACTGTCCATATGCAGATCAGCAGGATTTACGGCATCCACTTGCGCGGTGACAGCAGTCTCAAATCCGGGCGTAGCCTTCGTCATTTCCACCTCTTCATCCTCAACATCTGTATCACTGTCTATATCCAAGTGCAGTGGGTCAGGTTTAGAGGAGTCTGAGGAGACCTCAGTGTCATTCCCCGTCTTTAGAAATCTACCCTTCAGTGCTGGGGATGGAGTAATGGAGCTCTCATCCTCACTGCGAACAAAAAGATGACGAAGAGGAGAAAATTATTTCGCTGCAGTTATCTGCACCGATATAAAAGACGTCATCCAACAAGGCAAAATCTCCATGTTGGTAGCTAGCTAACTTTCACCCCTACAGCACTTCTCAGTGTACATACAGTACGTTGTCGACTGATAAGCGATTTCTGGAACTATCGGTTATCGGCAAAATCCACACAGATAGCTGAGACGGGTCCGCTGTCGTCATACAGTACGAGAGCGGCCTCTAGAGGCGAAATAAAAACCATCGCTGACTAATTTTGTTGTGTTATTTAAACTGGGTTTTTTTATTCATTTTGGATGTCTCTATTTTTATTTGTTATTTGGAGCATTACTGTTCGGTTCAGTTTGGATGTATATCTTTTATTTACTCCAATTATTTATTAATAGTTTAATTAAACTATTAAATAATAGTTTAATTAATCATTTATTTAGTTTTTAAAAAAGTACAGTACATTTTCATGGTATGGTTAGTACTGTTTATTTTTGTAAAAAAGTTAGAAAATATTTTACCTTGTGTGTGATGTTTTCAGTCAGTATCAATTTTAAAAATATGGGTTGATTCATCGGTTATCGGTATCCACTATCCACGGTAAAATCCACTATCGGTCGAACTCTACTAACAACCAATGTGGACAAGCACGCAAACACGCTGTGAGAACATGTACACTGTACAGCAAATATAACGTCTGATCTGCTGTTTACCTCTCTGGAATGATTTTGTTTGCTGGGGTCAGGAACGTTGAACACGTCGGGCTGGAAAGGTCGGAAGAAGCCGAGTCTGAGACTAAAATGAAAAGTGGACAGCAAGACCGAGAGACGAAGAGTAAGAGAGTCACAAATGCTCTGAATGCATGTGTGATTACAGTACAGTATGCATGCTTACTGACATCTCTTCACCTACCCACAATCCTCCTTCTCTCTCTTCTTCCATGCTTCTCTCCATCAGAGTCTGAGTCAGACTCGGGCACTAGGGTCGTCTCTGGCTTTTTCGGGGTCATCTGTATTGATTGAAGACTTTTCGCTTCATCAGTCCACACTGGCACAGGAGGCAGCGCACACTTCTTCCTGCCATTCTCCACTCCTTTCCCCGTCCTGCCTTCTTCCGAGCTACTGCCGGTGGACGTCGAACCCTTCGCTTTCTCTCTCCCGACATCAGCTGTGGATGTCTTTGTGTTCCTCTCCGTGTTCTTCAGGCTCACGTATTGACAGGGCAGATCAGCGAGCACCACGCCGTCCCCCTCGGTCAGCGCGTAGCGTACGTGTGGGGTCAGTTTAAGCCGACCCTTCCTGGTGCCATTTAAACTTCCCAGGTCCCACAGCAGGGCCTCTGTGGCCTCACTGTGCGCACGCCGATCATTAGCATCAAACACGGAGATGGAGATGACAGCATGCCGGCTGGATACGGAACGGGCTTGGAGCGGCACAGAGCAACAGGCAGGGTCTCTCCCCAAAACGTTCTCTCCCTGGTAGAGAGGCACCTCTGTGGATACACGTGGAAGAGAGAAACTTAAAAGACGTGAAAATAATATTGTGATTAAACTTAAGCACTACAGTATAAAATTGACAGTTATTGCACTTCCTAACTTGGTGTACTGGACTTGCTGTTGTCTTCGGATTGTGCGAACATAAGTAAGTAAATGTTGCAAAGAATCCAATACAAATTGTGCCTGAAACAATTCAAATGTTTACTAAAACAATTTAAAAATGTACAATTAATGGTTGGTGTATTAAAGTCTGAGCTTACAGCGCATACATTCCATGCCTGAATTTTGAGCTACTGACTTATAAAAAAAAAAAGCATCTTCCTTGTTAGTCAAACGCATAATCATCGGCTGGGAACTCTGAGCTTTCTGAAAGCCCAGATACAAGTGTGTGCAGTGTGTGTGTGTGTGTGTGTGTGTGTGGGGTGGGTGGGGGGTATTCTAGTTTGAATTCTCAAATCTGTTTGGTCAGAAGGTGTGATTTTATTTTTTTGTACAACAGCACGGCTCGGACAGCAGTTACGCTTCTGGCTGTAACATGAATAACAATAATAATAATAATAATTAATAATATTAATGCACGCGATCTAATACGTTATACTTTCTTTAGTAACAGCTCATACACAGGGACCTCTATAGTGGTTGCTCCAAATAATCTCAGACTAATAATGACCGGATTTTTTAAACAAAACAAAAACAAACAAAAAAAATATGCTGCTGTTTAACAAAGTGAAATCGCGGATGTGATGATTTTTTGTGAGGAGACATTTATTTCACATTTATGGAAGGAGTCCTGGTTGTGTTTGTACGTTTCCCAGCATGAGAAAGTCTTCAGGACAGAGGAGTTTACACTTTGCGGTTTCTCAGTAAAATAACAGGATGGGTTTTATGAGAGAGTGAGGGAGAAGGAGAGAGCAAGAGAAAAGGAGAGAGAGAGAGAAGGAGAGAGCAAGAGAGAGAGAGAAGGAGAGAGCAAGAGAGAGAGAGAGAGAAAAGGAGAGAGCAAGAGAGAGAGAGAAGGAGAGAGCAAGAGAGAGAGAGAGAGAAGGAGAGAGCAAGAGAGAGAGAGCGAGAGAGAGAAGGAGAGAGCAAGAGAGAGAGAGAGAGGAGAGAGCGAGAGAGAGAAGGAGAGAGCAAGAGAGAGAGAGAAGTAGAGAGCAAGAAGTAGAGAGCAAGAGAGAGAAGTAGTAGAGAGCGAGAAGGAGAGAGAAGTAGAGAGCGAGAAGGAGAGAGAAGTAGAGAGCAAGAGTGAGAGAGAGAGAAAGACAGAGAAAAGGAGAGAGAGAGAAGGAGAGAGCAAGAGAGAGAGAGAAGGAGAGAGCAAGAGAGAGAGAGAAGGAGAGAGCAAGAGAGAGAGAGAAGGAGAGCGCAAGAGAGAGAGAGAGAGAAGGAGAGAGCAAGAGAGAGAGAGAGAGAGAAAAGGAGAGAGCAAGAGAGAGAAAAAAGGAGAGAGCAAGAGAGAGAGAGAGAGAAGTAGAGAGCGAGAGAGAGAGAAGTAGAGAGCGAGAAGGAGAGAGAAGTAGAGAGCGAGAAGGAGAGAGCAAGAGTGAGAGCGAGAGAGAAGTAGAGAGCAAGAGTGAGAGAGAGAGAAAGACAGAGAAAAGGAGAGAGAGAGAAGGAGAGAGCAAGAGAGAGAGAGAGAAGGAGAGAGCAAGAGAGAGAGAGAAGGAGAGAGCAAGAGAGAGAGAGAAGGAGAGAGCAAGAGAGAGAGAGAAGGAGAGAGCAAGAGAGAGAGAGAAGGAGAGAGCAAGAGAGAGAGAGAGAAGGAGAGAGCAAGAGAGAGAGAGAAGGAGAGAGCAAGAGAGAGAGAGAAGGAGAGAGCAAGAGAGAGAGAGAGAAGGAGAGAGCAAGAGAGAGAGAGAAGGAGAGAGCAAGAGAGAGAGAGAAAAGGAGAGAGCAAGAGAGAGAGAGAGAGAAAAGGAGAGAGCAAGAGAGAGAGAGAGAGAAAAGGAGAGAGCAAGAGAGAGAGAGAGAAAAGGAGAGAGCAAGAGAGAGAGAGAGAGAAAAGGAGAGAGCAAGAGAGAGAGAGAGAGAAAAGGAGAGAGCAAGAGAGAGAGAGAGAGAAAAGGAGAGAGCAAGAGAGAGAGAGAGAAAAGGAGAGAGCAAGAGAGAGAGAGAGAAGGAGAGAGCAGGAGAGAGCAAGAGAAGGAGAGAGCAGGAGAGAGCAAGAGAAGGAGAGAGCAGGAGAGAGCAAGAGAGAGAGAGAGAAGGAGAGAGCAGGAGAGAGCAAGAGAAGGAGAGAGCAGGAGAGAGCAAGAGAGAGAGAGAGAAGGAGAGAGCAAGAGAGAGAGAGAAGGAGAGAGCGAGAGAGAGAGAGAGAGAGAGAGAGGAGAGAGCGAGAGAGAGGAGAGAGCGAGAGAGAGAGAGAGAGAGGAGAGAGCGAGAGAGAGAGAGAGGAGAGAGCGAGAGAGAGAGAGAGGAGAGAGCGAGAGAGAGAGAGAGGAGAGAGCGAGAGAGAGAGAGAGAGGAGAGAGAGGAGAGAGCGAGAGAAGTAGAGAGAGGAGAGAGCGAGAGAAGTAGAGAGCAAGAGAGAGAGAGAAGTAGAGAGCGAGAGAGAGAGAGAAGTAGAGAGCGAGAGAGAGAGAGAAGTAGAGAGCAAGAGAGAGAGAAGTAGAGAGCGAGAAGGAGAGAGTGAAAGAGAAGGAGAGAGCGAGAGGAGAGAGCGAGAGAGAGAGAGAGGAGAGAGCGAGAGAGAGAGAGAGGAGAGAGCGAGAGAGAGAGAGAGAGAGAGGAGAGAGAGGAGAGAGCGAGAGAAGTAGAGAGAGGAGAGAGCGAGAGAAGTAGAGAGCAAGAGAGAGAGAGAAGTAGAGAGCGAGAGAGAGAAGTAGAGAGCAAGAGAGAGAGAAGTAGAGAGCGAGAAGGAGAGAGTGAAAGAGAAGGAGAGAGCAAGAGTGAGAGAGAGAGAGAGAGAAAGACAGAGAGAGTGTGAGAAAAGGAGAGAGCATGAGAGAAGGAGAGAGAGCGAGAGAAGGAGATGCCGGTGAGGGAACAACTGTTTATCACGGCGAGACCATAACTGATTACAGGAACTAATTGTCTCAGGCGTTCCACAACATCGTGTTGTTCCTTAATAATAAATTAAACAATGCATCAATGTGAATTTATTGGTAAATCACTTTGGTAAGAGGAATAACACACTCCAGACCGTATGCTTGTACAAAAATACTGCACTTCATGTCTCATCACATCGCATCAACCTCCCACAGCAGCCTGCACTATTATCATATAACCGCGAAGTCTGCCACGTGTTATTCCTTACATAATGTATACTTGAGCTCTTTTCGTTTTTAGCCAGCAAAAGTCAATCCCTTATGTTTGAGCTGAAATATTTTCTCCTATTAAACACCACTGTAATTGCAATCTCGCCCTGTTACATCAGCGCAATACACAACACAACTGCTAACTAACAGCATCAACCAACAAATCAGCATCACTAAGTACATCACAAACATCTATTTTCTGTACCACTTATCCCACACAGGGCTGCGGGGGATCCTGGACAAGGCAAGGAGACACCCTGGACGGGGTGCAAAAACACTGCAGGACATAATCACACACATACTACGCACAATTTGGAAATGCCAATCAGCCTACAGCACATGGCGTTGGACTTGAGGAGGAAACCGGAGTACATGGAGGAAATCCCGGAAGCACCCCAGGAGAATATGCAAACTCTACACACGCACAGAGCAGAGGCGGGATTCGAACCCCAGATCCCGGAGGTGCAAGACAAAACATACTAACCACTAAGCTACTGTACCCCCCTACATCACAAACATTTCAATAGAAACATCCATCCATCCATCTTCTATGCCGCTTTATCCTTTTCAGGGTCACGGGGAAACCTGGAACCTATCCCAGGGAGCATCGGGCACAAGGCGGGGTACACCCTGGACAGGGTGCCAGTCCATCACAGGGAACAATCACATACACACTCACACACCCATTCATACACTACAGACACTTTAGACACACCAATCAGCCTACCATGCATGTCTTTGGACCGGGGAAGGAAACCAGAGTACCCGGAGGAAACCCCCGCAGCACGGGGAGAACATGCAAACTCCACACACACAGGGCCACGGTGGGAATCGAACCCCCGACCCTGGAGGTGTGAGTCAAACGTGCTCAATAGAAACATATTTAACGTATTTGTAATATGCAAGTCAAACTCTGACAACAGCTTTAAAACACTCATTTGCATATGAAATGTATGCCATGAACACTGCGAAATGAATAGCAGCAGTGCTGGATATACAACCCCAGGGTGCTGCTATGGGTCAGAGAGGTGTCGGGGTAATGCTTACTGCTCACCTGTCTCTGGGATGTGGCTGTTTTTGAACACTTTCAGTACGGCCAGTGGCTCTGTTTGTTTCTTTCCTTCTCCCAGTTCATGTTCTTCATCAGAGTCATCCTCCTCTCCGAAGAAAGAGTCCTCGATCTGCTGGGTCGCGTCCATGCAGGCCTGCTGAGGAGACACGGACATCATTCATCAGGGGTTTGGGACACTTTTGCAGGACCTACAGCTGCAGATCAAGCTTATCAAGCTTACAGCTTATCTCTAAGCGGGCCGAGCAGGCCAGGGAAGTAAGCAAAGATCTCGAGAAGATACATCACCATATCCATGGCAACATCCCAGTGCTAAGAGCGTAGCTTAGAGTTGTTTCTAGTTTTATTCACCTGAGGTTCACCTCCTCAAAGCAAATGCACTGCTGCGATCATAAACACACTAACTACACATCAGTAAACATGCTGCAGCTGCAGGATGAGGAGTGTTAGCTCTTCAGCTAGTTCCTAAACTCTGACCATTTCGACATTTAAAGAACCCATTAAAGACGTGAGAACATACTACAGTGTTACATTTAAGGGCTGTTAGTTTGCTGTCATCGCCTCTGCTCGTTTATTTTGATTAAATAAATTACAATCGTATACTTTACCACGCAGTTGCAGCAGTGAGGGGAAAACTTCCTGAATAGTAAGCTACGCCTTAAAAAGTAAACACGACTGCCCATTGGTCACGTTCGTTACTGGCTAAAGTTGATTGGTTAGGATAGAGGTCACTCAAAAAGTCATGAGTTTTGATTGGTTGTTGTGTAAAGGACGCTGTCTTTTGTGAAATTTTCCCCGCGTTTCCACTTTATAAGATGTGTTTGTGTGTGTGTGTGTGAGAGAGATCATGTGGATACATAATGTACATACTCAGTACATACTTATATCATTTACTTAATTAGAGCACACGCACACACCTAAACTAGAACACACATGATTTATCCATCGTGTGTGTGTGTGCTCATATAAAGTAAATTATATAAGTATGTACTGAGTATAGCAAAGTAATAAATAAGCATTTAGACATATTAAGTGCATTAAGCATTAAGCAACTCGTAACAAATTATATCACTAGCCAAAAGGCCTGAGGTAGAAAAAAAGTTCATGTAAACAATGTAAAGGGCTAAGGTTATTGAAACAGAACAATGCGGGGGCCAAAGACAACATTTGGACATATGATTATGTTGAAAGAGTAAACTTTCTAAGAATAAAACCTTTTTTTTAATTAACCGACCGGACTTGTGCCATAATTATAAGCAGCATATGACCAGAAGGAATTAACTGTGGCGAAATGACAGGTTGTTTCCATAGGAACAAGGGCTAAACCCGGCCTAGAGCTCACGTTTACATGGACAGCAGTAATTTAATTATTGACCTTACTCTGATTAAGATAATAATGTGATTACGGTGTTTACATGAGTTGCTTTTAGAATATTCCTGTCATGTACCCGTTTTACATGTTATACAACATAATTAGATTAACAGCCCGCGTCATTACGTCACCGCGCCACGCCGTCTGACGTCCCTACAGAATATCACGTATCAATATACAGTTCGTCTTCGTTATGGTACCGTATACAGTTTTGGGTGTTTTTATTGAATTTTTTTTACGAACGCTTTAAGTGCAGTTAATTATTTGTCATGCTATACGTGCTAATAGACAACTGCTTCAAGCCGTGGGCTACTTCCCAAACCGCGTACTTACCGTCTATATAGTAGCCGAGATACATGTATTTTTCCTCACTACAGGCCTATAGTAAGCAAATATGCGGTTTGGGACGCAGCCGAACTCTCTGGTTCGCCGTAAAATGTTGAGAACTGCCGTGTGTGACCGTGTCCTGTCGCAAAATGCGATGAAAACTCTCACACGACGTCAATAGTGTGATTAAGGTGTTTACATGTAATACACGTTGATAATGCGACTAAAACAGGAGTACTCCACCTGTCTTAATTCGATTAGTGCTTACTTTGAGTACGACTTTAATCACATTAAGGTAATTAAAAATTGCTGTTTACATGGTAGTTTCGTAATTAGAGTATTGTCTTAATCGGGTTAATAGTGGATTATTGTTGTCCATGTAAACGCAGTGATTGTAAAAGCCCTTGTAATGATTATATTTAAGACTATCTCCAGAGGTCTCAGTTTTGATCTTTTGCCATCTATAACCCCTTGTCTCTGTAAGTTTTTGAGTTAGATTGGAGAGATTTTCTACAACACCTAAAAAAATACACTACAAAGTGAATCTCGTAGTTCTTTCAGTAATTTTAGCGCGTGCCAATGTTTGACACACACACACACATGTATATCTATCTATCTATCTATCTATCTATCTATCTATCTATATATATATATATGGGTGAGATGGGGTTGCAGGGGTGGAGCTACCTCCATGAAATGAGTTTTTGCAGGGTCAGATGTCAGCATAAAATTAAGATAATAAAATTAAGATTCTCTTTAGTAGTTTGTTATGCTTGGACGGTCAAATAAATACACACACATCATGTAAAAATGCAGGTCTGGCCGAGTATTCATGCAAACACAGTCAGATATGTCTTAAGTGAATGTAAACAATTGGGAAAGAAATCGGAGTGTCAATACAGTATATTAGATTTGTGCATTAGGTCTTAAAGTGACAGCAGTCTAATAAACCTGCTGATGTCTGTCATTAATGTTAATCAAACAACAAAAGACAAAGAGAAAATCACTCACTCACTCATTTGACTGAATAACTTCAGTACATTTAATCAGAATCACTGTATATGTCATATAGTGAAGTCTATTTTATCTTACATTTAATTTCTTTATTCAATTTCTGTAGTATTTCTTAATTCGATACTACTCATAGACCTACCTGAGAAAACGTATCGTTATCATGAAATAAGACTGTAGTCATATCGCCCACCCCTAAACATCAGCATTTGGTGATTCCAGTCTTGAATTTCAAGTAAAATGTGAAATGTACTTCTTAATGTAGTAAATATCATAAACCCTGCTGATAGGGATTTTTGTATTTTTCATTTTAGAAATGAAAATGAAAAAAAGTTACCAGAACAGAGCTGTGTTCAGAAATGAGTTTGTTGTCATTCATAGACAGATTAAAAGCAATAATAAAGCATGAAGCTTGTTGTATTAACATGCTGCTAAATGTAGCTCTACTCTGTACTCTCTCTCTCTCTCTCAGCCAATATAACTGTGGGGGAGAGGCATTAAATCATTGAAATGTCAACGCGAACTGGAGGACACAATATAGTATGATACAATAACAGAACAGCTCCATTTGTATTTTCATACACTTGTAATATGATAAAAGTTCTACATATACCTCTATATCCCTTTTTTTCTTTAAAACCATTTTTGATAGGAAACTAGTTGAGGTGAAATAAAAATATTAAATGGCATTGGACGATGTAATAGTGGTATTTTTTTGTTACATTTGTGTTGCCATTGGTTTATGAAGGTTAAAATATTAATTTAACAGCCAGCTCAGTGTTGAGTTTACAATTGCAATTTCAAATCTTTTTTCAATCTAATTACTTTCTGGACTCGGCCGGACTCGACTTGGACTCAACCATTAAGAACTCAGACTTAAGTCCAACTCTGCCCCTTTTGAACTCGGACTCGATTGGTTAAGGACTTGGCCTCAACTCGAACTCAACTGCTTGCTAGCTAAGGACATATTCTAAAGCCAAGTCTAAAAAAAAGTGCAGAGTTTGCAGAGTTATTGTGGCCTAAATCCAGCTGTTTTGTGTTGGATCCAGGCCTATTAAAGTCTAAACAGAACGGTGTAAATCTTACTTCCAGCTGTTTAGGAGTGTCTTACCAGAGACTGAGCAAAACATCAGAAGTAAATCTGCCTGACGACTAAAGCTGCTTCATCTCTGACATATTTGCAGTTCATTACGTTTGTCTTATGTGGGGTTTTTTTTTCATATCATTGTGAATTTTCTGCTTTTATTTTGACCCTTTTTCTTTGCTAGTAATATAATATAGTAAATGTACTTTTTTATTTGATGAGCTAAACCTATAAAATGTTGTGTTGCCATGTATTTGTCTTAAAGAAATATATGTGAAAGAAGCAATCAGAAAAGTAGACAGTGTTTCATTTGTTTATTTTATTGTTTTTTTTTTTTTTCCCAGAGGCTCAGGTCCTTCCATTATGAAATCGAAGTATAAAATGTAAGGGACATTCTTAACACCTCATGATGAAAAAGAAACTAAACATGCTAAAAACAACTTTTAAAAAGCTTTGGGCTCAGATACAGGATGCACGTTCTCTATAGTATTATGTAAAAAATTGTACTCCCTTCTTATTACCTTTCTAAAATCGTTCTTTTTAAAGTTCAAGTTTTCCCGCATGATCCGTTCTACATTCCTGTACCACCGATGCCGTCCAGGCTTTCCCTCTGCAGACGTTGGTTGGCGTCCAGGCAAAAAGACTGAACAACGCTCTCAATCGAAATCTCATCCTTGTTCCTGCACTTTTCTGATTTACCTTCCACCATTCCATAAAACCCTGCACACTTTGTAAACCATTTGACTGAATACTGTGAATGAGGACATGTTGAAGTGGCATCATTGTGCAAAATTGTCCAATGTTAGTGCAACACTCCCATTAGGAGGAATACACAAACACTTTTAGAATCATTTTAACTTGAATCTGTTCTGGGGTTTTCACGTTTCCTGTGACTGTTTAAACAGTAAGACAAGAAGGGGGGGGGAAGAAGAAAAAGAAAATAAATGATGGGTCTGAACACTCATATCATCATTAGGGAACCTTCCCCCCATCTCCATCACAGCTTCGTTATTGGACATGTGTATATTTATCTGGTATTATCCAGACTGCACAGTTCTGCCTATGGGGCAGTGAGTGTATTGGCCAGATCAATATGGCTGGTTTCCCAAACATAAATTTAAAACTGGTGTCAGTGATTTCTCCACTGAAAATCCTTTCTAGGGTAGGATTGAACTTAATCTGGGTAAATAGCCCACATCATACCTTTTCTGCTGTGAATAGGGAGGGAGTGAAGACCTTGGTACGTTAAAGAAATGAAAACAGATTTGTAATGAATAACTATTACTACTAGTGTTATTATTCTGTGCTCAAGAACATTTGTTCAAGGCTCCTCTGGTTGTTTTGGCCCCATTTGTCTAGTGCTAACTTTAACTTCAAGACACTTACGGTTGATTCCGCATGTGCTGTGCTACATTTTTCTCCCCCTACTCCCTCCGAATCCTGCTCCCACTCCCACTCCCCTGCCCTTTCTCAAGCGTCTCCGCTTCTTAGGCGACCTCCTCAGCCTCCTCTTCAAACTCGCCCTCTTCTTCAGCTGTAGCATCCTGGTACTGCTGGTACTCGGACACCAGGTCATTCATGTTGCTCTCAGCCTCAGTGAACTCCATCTCGTCCATGCCCTCTCCTGTGTACCAGTGCAGGAAGGCCTTACGTCGGAACATGGCGGTGAACTGCTCAGAGATGCGCTTGAACAGCTCCTGGATGGCTGTGCTGTTACCGATGAAGGTGACGGCCATCTTGAGACCGCGTGGTGGGATGTCACACACGGCTGTCTTGACGTTGTTGGGGATCCATTCCACGAAGTAGCTGCTGTTCTTGTTCTGCACGTTGAGCATCTGCTCATCCACCTCCTTCATGGACATGCGGCCGCGGAAGACGGCGGCTACGGTCAGGTAACGACCGTGGCGTGGATCACAGGCAGCCATCATGTTCTTGGCATCAAATACCTGCTGCGTGAGCTCGGGCACGGTGAGTGCGCGGTACTGCTGGCTTCCCCTGCTGGTAAGAGGTGCGAAACCAGGCATGAAGAAGTGCAGACGCGGGAAGGGCACCATGTTGACAGCCAGCTTGCGCAGGTCAGCGTTGAGCTGCCCGGGGAAGCGGAGGCACGTGGTGACGCCACTCATGGTAGCAGAGACAAGGTGGTTCAGGTCGCCGTAAGTGGGAGTGGTAAGTTTCAGAGTGCGGAAACAGATGTCGTACAGAGCTTCGTTGTCAATGCAGTATGTCTCATCTGTGTTCTCCACCAGCTGATGGACGGACAGCGTTGCGTTGTAGGGCTCCACCACTGTGTCAGACACTTTAGGAGAAGGCACCACGCTGAAGGTGTTCATGATGCGGTCGGGATACTCCTCGCGGATCTTGCTGATGAGCAGTGTGCCCATACCAGATCCAGTGCCGCCACCCAGCGAGTGGGTGAGCTGGAAGCCCTGGAGGCAATCGCAGCTTTCGGACTCCTTACGCACCACATCCAGGACAGAATCCACCAGCTCTGCTCCCTCTGTGTAGTGGCCTTTAGCCCAGTTATTACCAGCACCACTCTGACCTGGACCGAGAACAAAGAAAACAAGGAGTAAATATTGGTAAATAATGACAATGAGTTTTTATTGGTCACATATACATTACAGCACAGTGAAATTCTTTTATTTGCATACCCCAGCATGCCAGGAAGTTGGGGTCAGAGCGCAGGGTCAGCCATGATACAGCGCCCCTGGAGCAGAGAGGGTTAAGGGCCTTGCTCAAGGGCCCAACAGTGGCAGCTTGGCAGTGCTGGGGCTTGAACCCCCGACCTTCTGATCAGTAACCCAGAGCCTTAACCGCTAAGCCCCCACTGCCAGATATCCAGATATTTATATGGTGAAAATATTCAGGGAATATCAATTAGTTGTTTACAAATCCATTTATGTTATTCAGTGAACTTTGGAGTTTGAGTGAAGCTGTGACTGACAGGCAGGTATAGAGAATACATTGTGAAACAAGTTCTAAAATAGCAATACAAGATACATCTCAAACTCCTCTAAGTCTAAAATCTATTTTACCG
>NC_071255.1:10302689-10462689 GCF_023375685.1 Ictalurus furcatus | reverse complement strand
TAACTTCTCAAAGCATTCCATGATGGCAGGTGTAATTGTGATTGGCTGGTAGTCATTGAGGCAGAACACAGACAATTTCTTTGGCACAGGGATGATTGTGGATATCTTGAAGCACACAGGAACACCTGCTTGGTTCATGTTGAAGATGTCTGTAAGGACATCTTAATGCTGATCAGCACAATCCCTGAGCCAGGTATATTATCAGGACCAGCAGCTTTCCATAGGTTAACTCTGGACAGGAATGTTGCTCTGTGCTTTGAACTGTGAGTAGAAATTGTTCAGTGCTTCTGTGAGCAAGGCATTGGCATCACAGACATGTGATGTAGCTTTGTAATCTGTGATGGTCTGAATACTTTGCCACATACGCAGTGTGTCCTTGGTGTTTTGGAAGTAAATATGAATTTGATTTGCATAGTTGTGCTTTGCCTCTCTGATAGCCCGGGACAGATGGGTCATGCTGTGCGGAGGGCTGGCTTGTTTCTTGATCTGAAGCCAAGTGTCTCAGGTTTTCAGTAGGCAAGTCATCCACGTTCTGCAGTCATCCACGGCTTTTTCAGTTCTGCAGTCATCCATGGCTTTGATTTGGTGATGGTTTAAAGGAAGGAACATCATCTATGCATTTGCTAATGTAGTCAGTCACTGTGGTGGGGTCATATGTAACAGAACATGGTCCAGTCTGTGTGCTCAAAACAGTTCTGAAGTGCTGAGATGGCTCCCTCAGACCAGGTTCTCACCGGTTTCATAACCGGTTTGGCACATTTCAGGAGTGGGCTGTATGCTGGGATTAGCATAACAGAGATGTGGTCTGAGCAGCCAATTATATGATGTTTCCGGAAATAAAATGAATGAGCTTACAGTTTAGTACAGATGAAGCTCATTTGAATATTTAACACAATATATAACAAACGTTTCAAATGAAGGGTTTATAAATGCAAAAGTTAGGGGGGGAAAAACTATTTTATTTGCAGCTTTTGCAAAATCGAGTATGAATCAATACATCTTTTTTTTTTACTTTTCTTTTGTTGCTGCAGTTTGGTTAGACTTTTTTTTTTTTGATTATTCTTGCACAGAAATGTATGACTCTTTTATAGGTGTGTGATGTAATATTCTACATCTCAGTGAGTACATAGTTAATAATATTATTTAATTTGATGAATATTATTTACATAAGTGCTTTATTTTCACAATGATACTATTAGACTGATAGTATCAGTCTTAGCACTATTAGACTGATAAATAACATGCAAAGTTATTACAAGTTATGACACTATTATGAATGTCACATAACTGTTTATTTTTATTTTATTAATTGTATGCAGTTATGCATGTTTAATTTGTTTATAGAACGCATTTCTATCATCCTTATTCCTTTTTTTCCTGCTGTTTATAACTTTAGGAAGCAATATCTACTGCATTTTAAATAAATACTATTTAGTGCAGTGGTGTGAGTTTTTGACTGACATTGTGTGCCAACAAAAAAAAATGTAAAGGGGAAATAATTAGAGCAAAAGAACAAAAGTTAGCACATGCGTTTATACACAGTTTTTACCCAATGAAATTCAATGCTCGTGTCTCTGTACATAGACAACTGATTTACGACTCATACAGGTCAACTGATCCTAATTCACTTTGATATAGGCCCGCCTGCTCTTTGCATGATTTGTTTAATTTGCTGTTAAATAAAATACATTTTAAAAAAAACACTACAATGAGCTTAAAAACACGGCAATGTGCAAAGATATAGAGTATTGATTTAGTGTCTGGGATTTACAATACGCTGTCTGGAGAGCCTGTGCACTGTCTGTGAAACAAATCTGTCTACAACCATTTCCTCCAGACCTCAGTCCTGTGATTGTAATCTAATCTAATCTAATCTAATCTAAGTTCATTCAATTTAACAGAACAGCACTGTCAGAACTCCCTTTCACCCCCTTCACCATCTGTGAAAATTTCTTCTTTTATTTTTATTGTTTTACATTTATTCATTTAGCAGACGGTTTTATCCAAAGCATCTTACAAATGAGGAAATTTTTTTTATTATTTATAGCAACGTTTTCTGTAAGGAGATGTTTATTTAATATTTACAGCATTTGGCAGAAGCTCTTATCCAGAGCGACTTCCATTTATCTCATTTATACATATGAGCAGTTGAGGGTTAAGGGCCTTGCTCAAGGGTCCAACAGTGGGGGTGATGGGGTTTGAACTCATGAACAGTTCTGAACAGTAGTCCAATGTCTTAACCACTGAGCTACCACTGCTGCTCGTTTCAGGGTCAGTCCATCTCAAGTGGTCCAATAACTGTAAAGGTCGGTTGAGCATTTATTTATTTTTTTTGAGTGATTACCTCTATGTATTGGCATTGCAAAACCACCAGTTTTTCCCTTTTTATTTCACTTGCTTTAACCTCAGTATCTCGGCTCATGTACACCGTTTTATAATCGGGGATGTGGCTGTGTTCAGGATGAACCAATCACATTTAATCTTATGTTCAATAGTAATTATCATACAGCTGTCATCAATGAAATTATTCTGATGAAGTTGTTCTGTAGGATTTTCTTCACGTCTTCTCGGTTTCATCTGACTGCTGAAGCTATGGTCTGCAAAGAGCTTACAAAGCCTTTACAGGGTCCCACCGTCGAAAGGTATCGATCAGAAGAGAGGTACAAAAACTTTGCAAAACATTAAATATACCATGAAACTCCATGAAGGCTGTCATCAACAAGTGCAGAAAATGGAGCACCACAGTGACGTCACCATTAACAAGATGTCCGTCTGAAATCTGTAAAAGGACAAGACAAAAACTGGGACCAACAGCCAAGAGGCCAACAGTAACATTAAATAACCTGCAGGAATATCTGTCAGGTACTGATTACTCTCTGCACGTGACAACAATCTCGCATATTCTTCACATGTCTGGGCTGTGGGGTAGGGTGGCTAGAGGGAAGTCCTTTCTCACAAACAACCTCCAAGCTAGGGTTAAGATTGATTTAGGAAGCTAACTAAATCACCCCAAACCATGTGTTATGGTCCGATGAGACCAATTCCAAAAGGTATAATAATTCCATAATTCCAAAAGGTATAATAATTCCATAAATCCAAAAGCTATAATAATTCCATAATTCAAAAATCTATAATAATTCCATAATTCCAAAAGGTATAATAATTCCATAATTCCAAAAGGTATAAGAATTCCATAATTCAAAAACCTATAATAATTCCATAATTCAAAAATCTATAATAATTCCATAATTCCAAAAGGTATAATAATTCCATAATTCCAAAAGGTATGATAATTTGAAAAGGTATAATAATTCCATAATTCCAAAAGGTACGATAATTCGAAAAGGTATAATAATTCCATAATTCCAAAAGGTATAATAATTCCATAATTCCAAAAGGTATGATAATTCGAAAAGGTATAATAATTCCATAATTCCAAAAGGTATGTTTGATGCCCAAAAAAAGCACATCACCAAAAGAACACTATACCCATGATGAAGCATGGTGGTGGCAGCATCATGCTTTAGGGCTGCTTTTCTTCAGCCAGAACTGGGGCTTTTATCAAGGTGGAGGGAATCGTGAATAGCTACAGATACCATTTGATTTTAATGCAAAACCTTCAGGTGTCTGATAGTAAGCTGAAGATGAAAAGGAATTTCACCTTTCAGCACAACAATGACCCAAAGCATACATCCAAATCAAAAAAGCAATGGCTTAACCAAAAGAAGATCAATGTTTTTGAATGATCTAACCAGAGCCCAAATCTGAATCCAACAAAAAATCTGTAGAGTGACCAGTTTGGACCAGTTTGGGACAGAAGCAGTTTGGGACAGTCTGGGACAGAAGCAGTTTGGACCAGTTTGGGACAGAAGCAGTTTGGGACAGAAGCAGTTTGGACCAGTTTGGGACAGAAGCAGTTTGGACCAGTTTGGGACAGAAGCAGTTTGGGACAGAAGCAGTTTGGACCAGTTTGGGACAGAAGCAGTTTGGGACAGTTTGGGACAGAAGCAGTTTGGGACAGAAGCAGTTTGGGACAATTTGGGACAGAAGCAGTTTGGGACAGTTTGGGACAGAAGCAGTTTGGGACAGAAGCAGTTTGGGACAGAAGCAGTTTGGAACAGTTTGGGACAGAAGCAGTTTGGGACAGTTTGGGACAGAAGCAGTTTGGGACAGTTTGGGACAGAAGCAGTTTGGGACAGAAGCAGTTTGGGACAGAAGCAGTTTGGAACAGTTTGGGACAGAAGCAGTTTGGGACAGAAGCAGTTTGGGACAGAAGCAGTTTGGAACAGTTTGGGACAGAAGCAGTTTGGGACAGTCTGGGACAGAAGCAGTTTGGGACAGAAGCAGTTTGGGACAGAAGCAGTTTGGGACAGTCTGGGACAGAAGCAGTTTGGGACAGAAGCAGTTTGGGACAGTTTTAATTCTGTAGTCAGGGTATAAAGTTGGCTTGGCGTGTTTTTCCCACCAGGTGGCGGCGTGTGCTGTAAGACAGTGGGCGTGGTCGCGTGTTTCTGTTTTCCGGTCACAGGGCGTGGTCAGCGTGTCTACTGTCTGGTGTCGTGTTCCTGAGGATTTCACACACATACACGCACAGTGGGAGGAGGGGATTTACTTTAACTGTCAACACTCCAGCGTTTCCAGACATTCAGTGACTGCATTCTTGCTTCTTTTCCAGCTTTTATCTTCCGGTAAGTGATTTAAGAGTCACTATTCCCCTTACACATGAATAAATATAAACGTGCAAGGAACAGAAACATGATGATTTTAGTTTACATTATTATTATTATTATTATTATTATTATTATTAGGAGCTAGCGGGCTAGCTGCTTACGGCACACTGTTGATTAGACACAGAAATCACCTCGAGAGCAGATTGGACAGCTTTCCTGTGTTTTGTAGAAGTGTTTATGTTTAATTTAAATCATTTCCACACTTCATACTCGAGCGTTATTGCCATGTTGTGACTGAAATGTGTTTGGTGTTTGCTAATCCAGCTAATCTGTTGAGGTTGCAGTTTATCGAGAAGGACTGGATTTAAAGTCGGATTTATTGATATATTTATATTTCTATAGAAGCATTACTGTAGATAAAGCTAGGATAACCAGAGTGAAAGTGCAGTATAATCTCTTTTATGCCGTGTAATGTTGACTCGTTTCCCACAGTTAGGCCTCGGTTCATCCTGACTCGGTTCCCTGACATGATCTCCTCTACCTGCAGTGTGTAGTGTTGATGAATCTCACTCAGGAGCTGTGTGTCAACACTTTACACCATTTCGCGTTTCTGCGTTACTGAGAGGATACAGGAGCTTTCTCTGTTAATCAGCTGCCATGTGAGCTTTATGGATGGAGCTGTTGTGGTTTTGACTGCAGCCGGATGGAGCTGTACAAACAGGAAGTGTGTGTGTGTGGGAGGGGAAAGGGGTGGGATGGGAAACATGATGAAAGAGAAGTCATGTGATTTGGACCTGCCTCATTTCACTCCCCATGTGAAATGACATCTGATTCTCTCAGGTTCAAGCCCACATACACTATATATACATACACACACACATATATTCTACACATATGTGTATATACTGTATGTGTGTGTGTGTGTGTAATATATATATATATATATATATATATACACACACACTATATGTGTATATGTATGTATATAATGTGTGGGTATATATATATATATATATATATATATATATATATATAGATAGATAGATAGATAGATAGATACACACACTGTATGTTTGTGTATATATATGTGTATATAATAGGGATGCCACGAGAACCGATACTTCAGTACCATGTCGGTACAAACATTCTTAAAACGTGCCGGTACTTGTTTTTCTGCAGTATCGTTAGTACCGTTTGTAACGAAAGTACCGCGGTTGCGATTCTTCCAGACCTGATGGGGGCAGCAAATACGCGCGAGTGTTTTACAAGTAGTGTTTTACGGTCCACAAGTAGTGAAGAAGAAGAGGAACACCTACAAGCACACGGGAAACACTACAGAAGTTTAGTTTAGCTTAACAAGTTTAGCTACGCCCCGACTCGTTGAGAGGAAAGCTAGTATCGGACATCACTATATCTTGGCTCCTGAAAATTTGAATTGGCGCCTAAATATTTTGGGTTTAGGAGCTCCTAGATTTTTTTTTTGCCTGGAGCCCTTTATTTGAAGTGTATTCCCATTGATATTTAATATTTTTTAGTACACCTGTTTGTACTAAAATTCCCCCCTGCCTTAGAGGACTTTGTTCCTCAGTCACGTGACGATTTCTCCTCCGTCTGATGGAGACTGAGGTCATGTTGGGAATAAAAGGTAACCATGACAAACAGTAAACTGAAGAAAGTCAGTGACGGTGACTCTGGCTATTAGGCTAAAGCTAGCGGCGTCGCATTACGTGTGTATGACATCGTGCCCTGTCGAATAGGAAGTGGCTTATACTTCCGGATAGTAAAAACCGCTCGTGTTCCATTTGAGATGATATTACCTTTCTAAAATCCACACACTAGACAGTAGAGTACACAGTACATATTGTAAGTGTATAGTACGTCATTTGGGACACAACTTTAGTGTTTACTCTCCCAAGCGTGTTTTCGGAACAGAAGTAAGGTAATGAGTAAACGCACCTCGTGCCACGCGCGGACCGACTAATCGATAATGAGATTCGTTGACGACGATTTTCATAATCGATTATTATTGATTAATTGTTGCAGCTCTGATCAAAATCAACACAAAAATGGTTTACTGACCACAAAATCAAGGTCCTGCCATGACCATCCCAGTCCCCTGACTTGAACCCCATAGAAAACCTGTGGGGTGAATTGAAGAGGAGAGTCCACCAGCGTGGACTTTGAAATTTAAAGGATCTGGAGAGATTCTGTATGGAGGAACGGTCTCAGATCCCTTGCCATGTATTCTTTAACCTCATCAGGATTATAGGAGAAGACTCAGAGCTGTTATCTTGGCCAAGGGAGGTAGCACAAAGTATTGACTCAAAGGGTGCCAATAATTGTTGCACACCTATATTTAACAAAGATATTTTTTTATAAACCTGTGTTGTGTTTGCAATTGTTTGATATCCATGAGAGCAGAGTATTTTTGTGAATGTTTTGAACAAAAGATCAAAAGGTTAAACAATAAAGACAAATTTTCACAGCCGCCTTTTCTCATATTTACCAAGAGTGCCAATATTATTGGAGGGGCAGTGTGTACGTCTGTGTGTGTGTGTGTGGTTTTTTTTTTTCCAAGGAATTGAAATCTGAACTCCGTGCAGGTCCAGGACAGTCGGAACATGTTCTACACTTGCGGTCCCAACGAGGCCATGGTGGTCTCAGGTAAGGACACGTCACTCCTCGCGGTAATGTCTGTTCGTGTTCGTAAGTACGTGACCTTTCTCTTAGGACGCACCGCACGATAATCTCATTTTATTCATTATGAATACATCTGCGTTCACACAAACGGGACGAACAGCTCGTTTCCTAAGTCACCTGACCTCAGACCCGATTATGAAATCCACAAAAGTATTAGATGTTGTGAATATAAACTGTGAAGCCATACAGTGGGGTTTAAAAGTCTGAGAGCAGACTGAAAATCTGGGATTTCTTATCATTTAAACATAAGCTTCGGGTCTTATGGAAAACTTAGTGCACCTGAAACGTGCCTAATTTTTGTTTGAGGTCTTATACAATAGATTTACATGCATCCAAGGTCAAAAAACACTCTAACGTGCTCATAATTTCAATTGCGTTATTACCTTTTTCCCCCCAGTGTCACAAACGACTCATTAAATGATCCGTTCTAAAGGGTTCATTCTGTACTCCTCCTTTCAGAGAGCATACTCTGCTCTGATTGGTCAGATGTTCCAGTCTGTTGTGATTGGTCTACCGCTGTCAGCGAGCAGCCAATGAAGACGGTTAGTACAGGAAGTAAAGTCTGGAATCACTAACGACTCGTTTCAGCCGTTCAGAATCGGTTCCTTCTTCTGGGAGTCAATAACTCCGTTTGTCGTCCGCTTTGATTTTTGAAACTTTGCAGACTTTTCACATTCACAAACAGCTCTGTAACACACTACATGATGGGTGATATTTGAAAAACCATAATAGGTGCACTTCGAGACAAAGAATGGACATGTTCAGTATCTTCAATATTCAGTATTCATGATTCTGCAGAATCTCTAGGTCTCTGTTTAAAGTATGTGTTTGATTTTCCGTGAGTCCTGTCCCTTCCATTAAAGCATGTGTTCAGACAACACTCTGATGGATACGATGCAACACGGATCATCAGGTTTTACCCAAACTTATAAACTTCATGTAAATATTTCTAAGATTCTATTCTTCACTCATGTTATTGTTGATAAAATCTGTAATGATTAAAAAAAAAAAAAAAAAGAAAGAAATTAGAAAAGAGTGAAAAATCGAATAGAATAGTTTTCCACGAGTGGCCTCCAAAGTGAAACCGAGTTTGTTACATAGTATACAGTGTACAATATAGAATGGTGCTGTGATTAGATTAGATTAGATTCATTATTTTGTAAACTGAATACATAGGAAATCAATGTAACCGGTCAGTTACATAATACTGGTTAAGTAAGCATTTATGCCCAAACATAGCCTTGTTTAGGTTGTGGATGAAGAGCTAGCAAGTCTCACACAAACTAGCCGTGAATTTGAAAGATAGCAGGTTGCCATGTATCTGTAAAAAAAAAAAAAAAAAAAACGTATACAGGTAATTGATAAAGATTTACGGATGGTAGAAATAATGAATTGTTAGATGCAGTTCTTCTTGCTAGACGCACAAAAATGCCATACGAGGACTTTTACATGGGTGAATGCGTTCAAATGTGTGTTATTATTGAAAGATGCTGAACATGCCAGATATGTGTGCTGAAAAAAACAAAACAGTGAAATACATTAAACCTCGTGTTTGTAATGATGGATGAAATAATAATAATTTTGAATGATCTGAACTGAAAATACATCATGTATCCCATGGGGGTTGCATACTTTTCACATCGTTTTATAATCCCACGACGGCACCTAATCGGTGTAAATGGAATTGAATTTGTCTAGATGTAATCTGTTAATCTGGATTAGGAATGTGTTCCACCGGGGAAACGATCATTTGTCGGGTTGCAGAAATGTCCCGTGTGTGTGTGTGTGTGTGTGTGGTGCCGTTTGAGTAGTCTCAGTGTTTCACGATTCTCAACATTCAGTTTATATGAACATGCTCATTAAAATCAAAATGTTGTGGTCACCTGAGTAATTTCAAATCTGAATCATAATTCGAACCACACCCATATCTCGTAGTGGTAAAAGTTCACGGTTCATGAAAATCAAGATCAAAATCTTTGTTAAAAAAAAAAGAAGCAGAAACCACACGCTTAACTTCAGAGTCTCAGTCTGATCTTTATTTTGCATGATCAGGTAATGTTTGGATTTATTTGACTTGAACCCCGGGGGAGGGGGGAGGGGGGCTTCTTTTTACACACTCCTGCCTCCATCTTCCTCTGTCCAACAGCTGCTTTAAAATCAGTGATGCATCATGTTGCAACATCGTTTAGATGCAATGACCCCTTTTTTTTTTTTTTTTCCTCCTCCTTCAACGTTTCCATTATTTCAC
Organism: Ictalurus furcatus; assembly: GCF_023375685.1. Taxonomy (NCBI): domain Eukaryota; kingdom Metazoa; phylum Chordata; class Actinopteri; order Siluriformes; family Ictaluridae; genus Ictalurus; species Ictalurus furcatus. The sequence continues at coordinate 10,453,071 of NC_071255.1, read as the reverse complement.
ACCGGTTCTGCCACGATTTCACAATCGATGCTACAGATTAAAGGACGTTGTGACTGCAGTTGTTTGTATAACGGAAACATTGATATAGTAACCGAGGCTGCAGTTAGTGTAAAGTGGGATAACGTACAGCGATACAGGTGTAGTATGTTTCTACACTGCTTTGTTGAGTTGAGTGCATTCTGGGATCTGACCCGTCTCTTCTCCTCCTACAGGCTGTTGCCGCGCTCCTCCACTTATGGTTGCAGGCGGACGAGTGTTCGTCATCCCTTGTATTCAGCAGATTCAGAGGTACGGATTCGGTACTGTTCTGTCACTTAAAAATACGAGTCTTATAGCTCGTTATTCAGCCAACAAGGAAAGGTCTGAAGATACACTGCACTTTAAATCCTTTATACCGTCGAACTCATTATCTGTACTGAGCAAGACCCGGCTCCGTGTATGTTCTGCAAGTCCGCGCTTTCCGTTAAACGTATTTTATTGAAGTGTCCTGCTTTTAATGCAAGTAGACGACATTTTTATGTAGTAAGCTCACTTAAGGACTCGTTTAGTACGATTTTACCAGAAAAGGTGTTTAGACTTTTAATCATATGTCAATGTGAAACATCTTATATAATCTTAACTGCTGTATTTTCCTTCCGTTTGGTTATTGTATTTATGTAAGGCTCGTAATTTTTATACGTCCATGGCATTAAAAGCTACACTACTACTACTACTACTACTACTACTATCTGTACTGAGCTATCCCTTTGTAAGCATTCCCACGAAATATCCAACAGTGTGAATGAAATAAACACGGAAAGTACTACAGTAATGGATTAAGGAATGATGCGTGTTGAAATTATTCTGTTCAAAATTCCAATGATTCAAACGTTTAATAACGAAATTCAACAGTGCGAGTATGTACACATATACGTACCCTAGATGCAAATGGATTTTCATCTAATTCACCTCATTTCTATCCACCACATATCTAGCAAAAAAAAAAAAAAAATGACTACAGACGAGTATTCTGACGTTTCCCTGTACCGAACAAAGAAAGGAAAACCAATCACAGGAGTTCTTTTGTCTTGAATAGGAATTCTTAGCACACGACGCTTAGGATCAAAGGTCATACTCATCTAACCCAGGCTTACCATTGATTTCCCGAGATACAGGACTTTAACGTTGCAAACATATGGAATTCGGCATCAGTTGTTTGTCTGAGAACAGCTGAAATATAAACAATAACAGTGACTCAGCTGGTTGGTTGGGTGAAGAATGGGAAAAGTGTCTACCATAAACACATTGCATGGTCAGGGTTTACAGTGTGATGAATGTTATCAGTATGATTGACCAGGAGATCCACCAAGCATGTAGTGACCGAGCTTAAAGTCTGGAGCGGGTAGAATAATTTGATGGTTTTAAGGCAGGAATGGACAAACCACTTTCCCAGGACAATCAGATTATGTGCCTCTTTCTGTCAGCTTTTTATTTGTCATCGCCTGGTGGACAAAAATACCTAGTAGGCTGTTTATATGGCACTCACCAGCGTTTTCTGTCATGTACATCAACCAGAGGAGGTCCATTTAATATGTAGTAGTGAAACATAACATGATGCATTAGACATAAACATGGACAAAAGTGGATACCGAAGGCTGGGAAATATGAGCAGACTTGAAAAGATCAGCCAGAGAGTGAATTTGATGGATGGATGTATGGTACTGTTTCATTCCTCCTGACAGCCAATGGTGGTGTGTATCACCTGGATAGCACCTTATGTGCATGTGTACACATGCTGAGCTCTTGCACCAAGGTCGACGTATCACGCAGTATCTGCGATACTCTCATTCGGATAGAGTTGATACATCAGTCGTTCCCTCTCTCCATCTTCCCTGTGCATATGTCGGACTACACGAGGGAGCTATCTGCCTAGAATCCTGTAAACACAGTGCAGGGTTCAGCAGCTGGGTCACAGAGTCCTGTTTGTAGCCCCAAAATCTTCTTTGGCCAGCAAGAAATTGGTTCCCACTGCTGCTTTTACTAGTTACTACTCAGAACACCTCAGCATGCTATTTGGTGGTTTCATCCTCAAGCACAACTTCTGGTCTAAATGGATGATAAGATCTGGCACCATTAGCCAGATCGCTTTTGAGGGCCTGGCCCCTTGGAATGAATACGAACATCTAGCATTTCAGGAGTCACTTCTGAATGCAAGAGCCCTTGTATACTCTTAAAAGTTGTTCAGGAAATGGTGGTCACGTTATCAGTTGGATCCTGTGCACTGTCCAGTTTCTCGGATTTGGAGTTTTCTCCAAGGACTGCTAAAACACAGCAAGTCCCCACAGTACCCCATGAGTCCAGCATGGGAACTCCTCCTTGTGCTGGAGCCCCTCCTTATGAGCCCCTACCTGAGTGAAGTGGGTTTCTTCAGAACTGCCTTGCCAGCACTCACTTCAACTAAAAGAGTTGAGGAGTTGCCTGGTCTGGCAATAAGTTTGCCTGGCTTGCGTTGGTGGACAGATGACTCCGGGGTGATCTTGTGGCTGAGTCTGGGATTTCTGCCAATGCAAAATCACTCAGCAATGTGAATCAGATTATTGACCCTGTAGCTTTCAAGGATGGTGAGTCTGTAGAGTGTTCCTTCCTTCCTTCCTTCCTTCCTTCCTGTGCCTGGTACGCGCCTTACTATGTTATTAGGACCCAACAACAGCCATCCAGTCTAACAGGCCAGCTGTTTATTTGCTCAGGGGATAAGACATCGTTTAAGCAGAGGTTTGCCCAAGGGACGGTGGATGCTATCAAGCTAACCTATAGACAGGCTGGACGCCCAACCCCTACTGTGACACACCACTTTACAAGGAGTGTCTCGTCCTCATGAGCCACTCCAAGGAAACTCTGCTGCTGCTACCATGTAAATTTTTTTAACCAGGTATACTACAAGGTTAACGTTGCACCTCCCAGTGTTGAGTTATCACTGAGCACTTTTCATGGTAGCCCAAAGGTGAGACCCGTCCCTCATGATGTTCTCCAAGTGTCTCAGACCGCCCCTGGTAGGTGAAAAGAATGATTGTCATTCTGAACCTGCACAGCTTAGTTGTAGGAATGATTGATGCATGATGACGGTATTTATAGTGATCACTACATGAGTTTGCTGGAAGGTCTCAGCATGCATGCATGCGTCCGTGTTCATAGGCCCATAGTTCATGGGTAAGTATTGTTCTTTAAAGCCACAGAGAAACATGATCCTGTCAATCAAATGGTTCGGTTATTTTTGCTTCTGCATTTGATGGCCACAGAACTTAGGTCTGAGCAACATCATTAGCATGGCCTTCTTTTCCTTTAAATTAGTTGCTGTTTGCTTTAAATCAAGAGTCTCTCTCTCTCTCTCTCTCTCAGGATATCTTTGAATACTCTGACTCTTAACGTGAAGAGTGATAAGGTCTACACCAGGCATGGTGTACCCATCTCAGTGACTGGCATTGCACAGGTCAGGCGTTCATACATTTTTTACGTACACACACACACGCTCTCTCACATACACTTTCCCATACTAAAGTCTGTGACGTGTGGGACTTGGTGTCTGCCTTGCAGGTGAAAATTCAGGGCCAGAATAAGGAGATGTTGGCTGCTGCTTGCCAGATGTTCTTGGGGAAATCGGAGACTGAGATTTCCCACATCGCCCTGGAGACACTGGAAGGTCATCAGAGAGCCATTATTGCTCACCTGACCGTGGAGGTAAGGAGACAGTGGAGGTCTCCATGAGTTAATGACACATGAAAATGGCTAAAATGATCACCTTTGTGTCATTATTATTTTTTGCAGCTATTACAATTATTCCAACACCAATAGTCGTGTAGAACTTTTAGCGTGTGTATACTCTCTGATTTCCCGTAGGAGATCTATCAGGATCGTAAGAAGTTTTCCGAGCAAGTGTTCAAGGTGGCTTCTTCTGATTTGGTCAACATGGGCATCGGTGTGGTCAGCTACACGCTTAAAGACGTTCATGATGACCAGGTGATGTCCATGTGCAACACATCCCCACACACTCGCACCTTTTAACGTGTGCTGTAAGCTGATGCTGTCTGGTGTTCTTCTTTAAGGACTACCTGAACTCTCTGGGTAAAGCTCGCACAGCCCAGGTGCAGAAAGACGCCCGCATCGGAGAGGCTCAGTACAAGAGGGATGCAGTGATCCGGGTACGACCTTCCTTCCTCTTAGACCTGTAGTGTTTTTTGGTTTTTTTTCCCCACAGAAAGAATTTCATATATGAAATCGTGTGTGTGTATTTAGGAAGCCCATGCCATGCAGGAGAAGGTTTCTGCACAGTACAAGAACGAGATCGAGATGGCGAAGGCTCAGAGAGACTATGAGCTGAAAAAGGCGGTCTATGATATGGAGGTTAACGCTAAGAAAGCGGAGTCTGAGATGGCCTATCAGCTTCAGGTACAGCAATCACATGACGCATCTAGGATCGAAAGCCATGACTTCTCAAACCAAACCGAAACCATCTGAACAGTGGCTTTTGTAAAACACAGCTAGGGTGACGAGAAGTAAACGATCTTCCTTTCGGAAAATCTCATTGGAGGAATTTTGCTCTGCTCCTGGGTCAGGTGGCCAAGACAAAGCAGAGGATTGAGGAGGAGAAGATGCAGGTGCAGGTGGTGGAGCGCGCTCAGCAGATCACTCTGCAGGAGCAGGAGATCACCCGCAAAGAGAAGGAGCTGGAGGCCAGAGTCATGAAGCCAGCCGAGGCGGAGAAATACAAGCTAGAGAAACTCGCCGAGGCCGAAAGGTTAGCGAAGCTTTGAAAGGAAATCTGCCTGTGCCAAAACGGTTCTCCACGGAACCGCTGCCAGACCTCCGATCAGCGTATAGGATAACGAAGCGCATAAGTCACACCTTCTTTCTCTCTTTCACCTGACAGGCTGCAGTTGATCATGGAGGCTGAAGCTGAGGCTGAATCTATTAGAGTAAGCGCTGACTTTTTTTTCCTTTTCATGAAAAAGTATAGACGTTCCACCGTCCATGCGATATAGTCTCAAGATTCTATGTACGTTGTTTTCAGACTTATTTTCTGCACTAACACATCCTCCCTAATGCAAAACACATTTCCTGTTTACCCTTTGTAAGATACAGATAATGACTTTCTATGTTTCTGTGAATTTTTAAAGCCTGGACAAGTAAATCTGAAAAAAGGTGGAATCTGGAAAGGTAGAAAAACCTGGATAAAGTACGTTATTAAATTCAGCCCAGTTTCTAACCTCTCTCTCTCACTGTCTCTCAGATTAAGGGTGAGGCAGAAGCGTTTGCCACGTTGGCTAAGGGCCGCGCTGATGCTGAGCAGATGGCCAAGAAGGCTGAAGCTTTCAATCAGTACAAGGAGGGAGCCATGGTGGATATGCTGCTGGAGAAACTGCCTCTGGTCAGTCCATCTTACCGATTAAATCCTGTCCAGTTCTGCTAGTACAGGATCGATTACCAACTAGAGCAGTTTCTAAATATGTGACGCGTTCTTTCTTCAAGATGGCAGAAGAGATCACCAAGCCCCTCTCAGCAGCTCAGAAAATCACCATGGTGTCCAGCGGAGGATCAGAGGTAGGAGCAGCCAAGCTGACAGGAGAAGTCCTGGACATCATGGTCCGCCTGCCTCAGGCTGTGGAGAAACTGACTGGAGTCAGCATCTCTCAGGTGAGCACACACACACACACACACACACACACACACACACACACACACACACATTCTCTCTCATTCCTAATTAGAAATGCTTCAGTGTACATATACATACATTAATGATTTCTGTGAAGGTCCTCTCCATGTTCATGTGGGTTTCCTTCCTATCTGAGCGGTTAGCCCATTTGCCTCGCGCTTCTGGGGGTCGGGGGTTCGAATCCCGCCCTCGCCCTGTGTGAACAGAGCTTGCATGTTCTCCTCATGCTTTGAGGGTTTCCTCCCCCAGTCCAAAGACATGCGTTGTAGGCTGATCGGCATTTACAAAACATTCAGGCTCCAGGCTCTGGAGTAGGATAAGCGGTACTGGAAAATGGATGGATGGAGATTAAAATTGGACCTGATACAATTGGAGAGAATTTAAAAGTGCACTACACACAGACATGTCTTTTTAAAAAAAAAAAAAAAAAAAAAAAAAAAAAGGGACTTCGAAGTTCTATGTCGTGTTAGAATGAAACAAACAGCCTCATTAACTGACTCGTCCTTCAGAGGGTTAACGAACGTTGGCATGGTAACCTGTGTGTCTAACGCCGCTTATTTACACAACGCAGCTCAGCTACTCTGTGTTTGTACAGCAGGTAGAGATGCTCTTTAACTCTGGTTGACGCAGGACAAATACTAAAAACCGTGCGCTCTGTATCGACAGGTTACCTCCACACGCATGGGCTAAACAAGAACCTGGAAAAGTGGAGAAGAAGCTGTTCACTAACGGATGCTGTGTTCATCCCTCCTCCTGTTTCTGTGTACACCTGCATGTTCTAAACGTTCTTGCTGTTCGAGCCTTATGATAGCTGTAGGCAGGTTTATTTTGTGTTTTTTGTTTTTTTTTCCTGAGGGATTTATTATCCTTCATCTGTTTTTATGTCTCTTTTTATATATCAGTACGAGACATTTCATTTTGTATGGAAAAATTTTCCCCCCAAGCTCCGGCGGAGTCGTTCAGGTCATTCCTGTTAGTTGTGTAAGAGAGTGCACGATTCCTATAGCATCGCTGCGTTTATTTTGAAGTCCGCGTCTATGTAAAATAAGCATGTACCTACTAATAGTGATTAAATCCCAAAGTGCATTTAAACAGCGTAATCCTCACGTACTAACTGTCTTAACTGTTACTGAAGCTACTGTCCGTGTGCGTACTACTAATGGCTTTACAAACCTCAATAATTGTTTAAGTAGTATTCAGTGGTAATCCTTTTTGTTACTCTGTTAGCCAAAGTACGTACAGATGACACGGGATAGATATATATATATATATATATATATACATACACATACAAGTGTGTAAAACAATTAAATCACAGCTGTGAGTTTTAATACCTTCCCCTCATGTGTTAAACAAGTATTGAGTTTTGTACAGCCTGACGTGTGAACCGTGAACGTGATCGCTCGTCCTGCCTTTACACCGCCCTCCTTTACTGCTCCGTAGGAAGCGAATGTTTCATTCTTGAATTTCTAACGCGAGCGACCGAAAACCGCAGTCAATGTTAGGAAAGGAAAGCAACTGAACGAGATCTGCAGACATCTTGCAGAGAGCAGTGGAAGGAAGTGTAAGGAAGAAGAGAGAAATGAAAGGGGTTGAAGTTGGCCACATCTAAACAAAGTCTGTTAAATGTAGGTCAAGTACCGAGAGGGGGATTTTCACTCGTTCGACCTTCGCCTCAAAAATGTTTTAGTTAGCATAGAGAGAAAGAGATGTGGTGAAGGACATGTGATTTCTCGCTCTAATCTTGTGAGTCGAAGTGTAATTTGCTAGCTGTTAATACCAGACTCATCCGAAGTGTCCGACTTCAGTTGATCACTAAGTGCCTAAATCTACACGTTTCGTTCACACCCACGCATTTGATTCAACCTAATGTCTGCGTAGCATGCGTGCGTTCTAGACCACATCTGTACAGAACTGTTTTGCTCTTTCATTGCAATCCTGCCACTCTTTTTCACCTTGTAGTGCTTGTGTCAAATCATCTTGCATTTCTGTTTCTATATATATATATATATATATATATATATATATATATATATATATATATATATATATATATATGTTATCCTATCCCATACTAACTTCTACTTATGTCACGTTGACACTGTATTGTGGAATACGAGACAATATATAGGAACGTAACTCAATATGATTGTTCAAGTTATTTCAAAATAAATGAAATTCCTTAACTATTCTGTTTATTTGTATGTATAAACTGCATTTGTGCATATATATATATATATATTTTTTTTTTGTCTGAAATGGTTACTTTATTAAAACTACAAAAAATAAGACAACAGCCAACAACATTTAACACAGTCAGCGAAGCTCAGAGAGACCGGACCCATTCAGAACCATTCACAACGACGATAACCAAATATCAGTGAAGAACATTATGTCCCATTGACTATTTACATACCCTCATATCCCTTTAACGTTAAAGAAACAGGAGCGTGAGGCGTAGCTGAAAAATGCTGCCTGAAATCGGAGTTTATAAAAAAAAAAAAATACAAGTTTTAGTTCAGGATTACAGTGTATCAAAAAGGTTAAAGGACATCGGACATGGCAACATAACCATTTATGAATCACATTCTTTCCTTCTGAATGTTAACAGTATGTAGGGTTAAGCTAGTGGCTTTGTAATCCTCGGACCCCACCACTCGTACGTGCGTAAACAACTTTGTCTGATACAAAATGAATTCGCTGCTTCAAGTGCCACTAGAGAATTCTTTAAAGATAAAAAATAAAGGGGGTGGGGTTTGAAACCAGCATTCTGATGTACTTTTTGTACTCATTCACACTGAAAATGAATAAAAATGTTTGTAACGGCTCTGCTATCACTGATTGTACCAGTTGACAGTAAAGTGCAAATAAAGCCTCTTGTAGGTGTAGTGTTGGGTAACGATCACTGTCTAACAGTCCTAAATCTTTCACGTACTAATAAACGTACTCGCGCTTCTTCACTCTTCGTCTGAAATCGAACGGGAAATCGTGTGACGTCTTTATTTGGCGATACGGACCAATTCGTAGCTGAATTCACATCCAAGTTACTGGACCTTCACATTCGCTGGCGGTAGTCGGAGGTACGTTATTTCCTATTATTAACCAGTCTACGGTGGTGCAGTGGAGAAGGGTGGAGTCAATGACTGTATATAATGTGGAGAGAACGAGGCTGTGCTGATTCCCACACTGTGTTGCTTTTGAAGCCAAAAGGGGTTCACCCGGTGCCCATCCACAACGAATATGAGATCACCGTTCACACTCTCGATGAGGACGAATGAGAAACAATTCCAAGCCTAACTGGTCAATACACCATTAACAGGTCATCCCATGAGTGTGTAACACCCAAATTTCCCCCCTTTTTTGGCTGCTCCCGTTCGGGGTCACCACGTCGGATCAACCCTCCGCATTGGACAGAAAATGAGAGGGCACTGGCCCGTGCGTCCCTCCAGTGGCTGTTGTCGGTTTCCTGTCCGGGAGTCGAGAGTGCGCCGCACGCAACCGCTAGTCCCACTTCTCATCCTTCCAAGGTGCTTTAGGAAAACGAATTAGTTAAGCATCAAGAACTTCAAAGAACGTCCTCTTGGAGGTCACTAAGAGCGGGTGATTGCAGAATTAGACCAGGCTTTGCTGTATCGATGCTCAAAGTTATTAACACACTCCAATTATGGACACGCTCTCTGTGTTGTCTCTGCTCTGTCAGTTCTAGCACGTCAAGATACATCCAGTAACTTCATCTGTTAACTTCTATAAAACACATTCCACCTTAAAAGCCATCTTGAGATTGGAGTGAAATCTTAGGACAACACACAAACTTAAAGTAGTCATAGCAAGACATGGCTTTTCCAGCCAATTGTATTGAAAAATGGTCGTTTCTCGAGAGCCTCCTAGTGGTCAAAAAGTGTAACAGATCCAGCTCTGCCTAATAATATACACTCACTGTCCACTTTATTAGGAATTTATTTAATCCAATCAGTCAATTGTGTGGCAGCAGCACAAGCTCACAAGCTTCAGTAAATGTTCACATCAAACATTAACATCAAATATCCCCCCTCAATATTCAACTGTTCCACTGTCCAGAGTCTGTGTCCCCTGTAACCTAAATATTCCTGCTCTTAGCTGACGGCAATGGAACCCTTTGTGGTCTTTTGCTGTCGTAGCCCACCGCCTCAAGGTTTGACGTGTGCCGAGTTCTGAAATGCTTTTCTGCTCGCCATGGTTGTACAGAGTGCTGATTTGACTTACCGTAGCCTACCGTTTGACCTCGCTCATCAACAAGCCACTCCCACCCACAGGACTGCCGCTCGGTTAATGTTTTTGTATAAGCCCTGGAGAATGCTGTGCATAAAAATCCCAGGAAATCAGCAGTTTATGAAATACTCAAACCAGCCCAAACCATGCCACAGTCAAAATCACAGAGATCACACTTTTCCCCCCCATTCTAATGTTCGATCACGTGAACATTAACTGAAGCTCTTGACTTGTATCTGCAGGATTTTATGCAATGAACTGCCACATGATTGGCTGACAGGTGTTCCTATTAAAGTGATGCAGGAGTGTATGCAGTTAGCGCTGTCCTTCTGTATGTCGCTACAGCTTACAGTATAATGATATTAGCGATACCAAAGTTTTACTGCTTTTATAGTCTATAAGATCTAAAATATCAGTGCGCTTCCGCTGAACAGCGACAGCGTTTCGGAACGAGGTTTTGAGACGTGACGGCGCTTGTACACGCTACACGGTACAGACTGCTCAAAACAACCTGCCAAACAGACTCGTTATTGGAGCAATCCCTGCATCGTCATCGATGCCATCGTTACACAAACATCGATACGGAGCTCGACCTTGACCTGACCTTCTCGACACACGCTGCGACGCTACCAAACGTAACATCACTACCTATAAGGATGTGGATGGGGTTCAAAATCACGGCCAGCCGTGTGAGTGCGCCAGAGGTTTTGTTGTGCGTCGTATATACAGTCATTGAGAGGATCCCCCGTTCTGCACTGTACCTATAAGGGTTATTTTGAAATATTGGGCAACATTGGACAACGTCACTTACTTTTCATGTCTGTAACTATTCAGTTGCTCAGTAATTCATAACAGATGTGAGTTGGTGGTGAAAGGGCTAACATTGTTGAGGAGCCTGCAAGTTTGGAGAATGTGTCAAAATGGTTATGGGGCTTCATGTCTGTGAGTTCATGATGTGAAAATACGTCCTCAAAAAAATAAGCATGTAATTCTACTAAAAACAGAAAATCCCTCAACCAGTCTTAAGTATGTATACTGCTTCTTGAGTTATTCAGAGAGATTAGCAATTACGCATCAACCACTGAACCCAGCGAAAAGGCTCAAGAAGATCGGACTGAAGAACCCTCATACCCAGCGTGAATGCTGAGATTAGACAGAATTCACTCCTAACTACCAGTTACCTCTGCTATAAATGTTTATATGCATACTGCTCTTTTCTTTATTTGATTCTTTGTTGTGCTATGTTTAAGTACATCTTATTAGCTGGGATCACGAAGGTTATGCGTGTAATAATATAAACTACTTCATTCACAGTCTATATAATTTTCAGCAATAGAAAAGCCCTCCACCTTTTTAGTGTAAAAAATGGTTATCAGTGAGAGATTTAAGATGAACTGCTGCAGATTCGTGATTCGTTCAGGACGACAGATTTAACTAGCGTCAGGTTTAGGGTGTAGGGGATTAGGGTTCTAGGTCTGAAGCAGGTCGAGCGCGAGAACCGAACCAGCAGCATCTCTCAGCCCTGACCTGCCAAAGGTAATTTATGCAAATTTACATAAGAGTGCTTAGCTCCGCCTACTTCTACACCAACTATCACCTCCGCCAGCTTGTGCATGGCTACACAAACGCTTCTCTTCTGCGCGAAGGAGAGATTCGCTTGTCTTCGTGCATCCATGTCTTTACACCATGTTCATGGCGTCTTCGGTGAGGAAAGAGTGAATCTGTGTGAAAGAGGGCCGGAGTTTACAGTCTCTGTTCCAGCAGCTCAGCATCAGCTCGTACAGGCCTTGGGGACACACCGCCGGCCGAGTCAGATATACCTAATACAGAGAGAGAGAGAGAGAGAGAGAGAGAGCGTCAATGGGTTAATGAGTTGTTTAAATGTATTTGTGTGTGTGTGTGTGTGTGTGTGTGTGTGTGTGTGTGTGTGTGTGTGTATACCTGTCTTCCTTGGTCTCTAAAGAACTCTCCTGCATTGTCGATGACCTGTTCATCAGTCATGTGACCATAGGGCTGCTCCTGACACACACTTAGCATCTCCCACAGGGTCACCCCAAACGCCCACACGTCACTGGCTGTAGTGAACTTGCCCTAATAATAATAATAATAATAATATTCATCATCATCATCATCATCACACTCAATAACTAAATCTAAATAATTCAGCTACTATGGCAGAATTAAAAAAAACTTATATAAGTTAACAAATAGTTTAGCAAACGAGACATTATGTCACCTCTTATGAATAAAGAATAATAACATTTCCAAACAAAATTGCTAATGGTTTATAATGTATGCTGCATTTACTCACCATAAGAATACACTCCCAGGCCATCCATCGGATAGGAAGCACGGCCCTCCCCTGGATCCTGTAGTAATCTCCAGCATACAGGTTTCGGCTCATGCCGAAATCTGCGATCTTAATGTGCCTCTCTCCCGTTCTGTCATCTCCGTCCCCCTGCTCTCCTCCGACCAGACAGTTGCGCGTGGCCAAGTCACGGTGCACAAAGTTAAGCGACGCCAGGAACTTCATCCCAGATGCGATCTGACTCGCCATGGAGATTAGGGCAGGGTAGCTGAAGCACAGAACATACCGGGCAGTTAGTCTATATCTCTGCAACACATTCTAACCAATGCATTCGTTAAGAAAACAAAAACAAAAAAAAGATAAAATAAAAAACACAGATTGGACCTGATGGTTGGCATGTTGTGCAGCGGTCCGGTCTTGTCCAGTAACACTCGCTGAGAGAGGTACTGGTTAAGGTCACCGCTCTCCATGTATTCGGTAACCATGCACAGAGGGTCACTGCTCACACACACACCCAGCAACCGGATTATATTCGGATCTTTCAGACGAGACAGGATCTTCACCTCTTTCAGGAAGTCGTTCCTGCAGGATGGCAGACAGGGGAAGGTTACAACAACAGCGGTGTGTGTGTGTCACATACAGATCAACTGTGCGCCATCATTTTGTGCTGGAAGATAAGATGATTGGGAAAAAAAAAAAAAAACAGGTGCATCGAACCTGGCGTTTTTCGAGGCATCAGGCCGCAGAATCTTAACAGCTACCAACAGAGGGCGTCCTTTCCTCACGTTGAAAGGGAACTCGAGATTGGGGAGGTCTTGAGGGTTTTCAATCTCACACAAATGAACCTAAGAGGAGGAATGTGGACACCCTGCTGTTAAGAGACGTCAAGCTGCTGAGAGGCACTTTCAGAATAAATGACGAACGATAATGCTGGAGACAATATATATGTCACAATATGGTGACTGACCTGTTCAGTTACTCGCATTAACAAGAAGCTCATTCGACTTTAAATACCGAGCATTTCTTAGCGTTATGAACGTTACAGTCGAACACCGATGGCTCTTTGGTGACCGTATTGCTTCTGTTCTGCGCTCATGTCTACACTACCTCTCCAAACTGGCCTTCTCCAAGCTTCTCTTTGAAGAGGAGCCGTTCCCGCTGCAGCTCAGGAAGGGGCGGGCACTCCGTGGGCGTGGCCGAGAGGGCCGGAACCGCGTACGTGTTGTTCCCGCTTACACCCTGCAGGCTGACGATGTCTGCTTCTGCATAATGAGGTACATTGGGCCCGCCCCCTGTGGCTTCAGCATAATGAGCTCCCAGGAGAGGAGGCGGGGCTCCGGGGTATGGGGGCGGTCCTTCCTGAACGGGCAGCGCTTTATCGTCCATATCTAAACTGCATGCTGTAAAGGAGATATTCAGAGTGGCAGGATGATGGAGAGTGTTCACGGTGTGAACGGAAACTCGATTTGACTTGAACTAGTTCATAAATAAAAATAAAATATATTTAAAAATCGACAGTTTGTTAATATTAGATCATTATTTAAACGTTGCTCATGAACATTCAATCAACATCCTCTCAGACCACTGCTCAGCAGTGATTAGATACTGTACATGCTGTTGGAGGTTATGACTGTTTACGTGATTAGGGGATGAGGACATGGTGCATTATGTATTAACCCATCAATACACTGGAATATATACGGATTTTACAGACACACCTGGGATCTTTCACGGAGTACTGCACTGTGAAACGTTTCACTCAAGCTTTCTCTCTCCCTGAGGAACCTTTAACTGTCCTATTTGCTACAGAATCGCACTCACTCTCCCCCTCCTTAACCCTGTCGTTACTCTGTGAGGCAGAGACATGCCTCGCTCTTACCCTGGGGCAGGTTTTGGGGTTTAACAGACTCTCTGGAGCAGTTTGGCAGCCTGTTGGGGCCATGTCTCAGGTCAGACAGGAGAAGGTGATAGGCTGGGTTGTTTAACAGCAAGGCTGGTCAGACACACACATACACCATCACAGACACACAAAATACAGTGCAACACAAAAACAAAGCAAACACGATTTAGCACAACACACACACACAAAAACCCACACAAATAAGGTGATGGTTAGGGGAGATGAGAGGCAGATACAGACATAACTTTCACCGATCAGATGCAGGACCAAGACAACAAAGCAGGCAGGGTTACTGTTATTCATACTGCAGGCAGTTAATCAACATGTCATCAGGATGTTCAGTCAACACAACTACAGTCATTCATAATGAGCCCGGTTCACCGAATGTTCAGTAGATCAGAAATGACAGTGGTATGTGTTTGTGTGCGCAAGTGTGTAAACACATCTAATGTGAACAGTGAATAGTTGTGCTTTAATCCCTCCATCTTTCCAGCAAAGACAGTGAGTCTTTGTATCTGGTTAGTGAAGGGTCCTGAAGTACATTTTCTGATGTTTCTTTGGAAATGTTCAGTAGTCTCTCTCTCTCTCTCTCTCTCTCTCTCATTTGCTCTCCTTTACACTAAAATAAATAAGAGCCATTGCTTGTTTGTAATCACACTAACATGAGATAAACCCCAAAACCGAATCTAGGCTATGAGTGAACAGTATGTTGCATACAGCTGCTTCCACGTGCAAATTTAAACCCAGAATAGTTTTCTATTTTAGTGTCAGTGGACATTTTTCAGAACCTGAAACAGTGCAGTATGACGTCCCACAAAGTTCCGATCTAGACCGTGTATTGTTTTACTTTAATATACAGGCCCTCAAACATGTGGTTTGCAAGTTCAAAGCTAGATTTAACAGCACAGCTATGCAAAATGCACGATGAACAGAAACATCCTTCTCCTAAATTCGGACTTAACCCTCAAACTGCCAAAAATTGCCGCGTCACGGAACTATAATGGCGCAACCACTGATGCCGATCTATCATTTGCTTCCCATGTAAGTTACATGTCAAACAGTGCACATTACATATATATATATATATATATATATAAATGTGTGTGTGTGTGTGTGTATATATATAAATATATATATTAAACAACCTAATTAAGAAATACGCTAACCCTACGGTATGCTGAGAACCTCGTAAATTCTATCATAATTCTAATACTTGACTGTTACATGCTAAAACAGTAGAGCTACTACGGTACATATTACCGCACTATTAAACAGCTAGCTGTCCACATTCACTACGATGTCATGTTGATGTCGCTGCAAGCTCTAAATTATTTAACATTGGGCATACTTTGCTTTGCTTTCTCCTGAAGTAGTATAACTCATCCTGGGCACTTTGCTCAGCGGAGGCAGGTCTACTGTTAATCCCAGGGATCACTCAAAGTTCAAACAGGGGACGAGGATTTTTCTGTAACAGTCAACATCGGGAATACTAGCTCTATATGTGGATCTATATGTCTATACAAAGCAGACTCCATGTGAAAACTACCATGGATTTCCTGTTTACGCTATTGCACTGTTGGCGTTGGACCATGTAGTACACAGTTATAGAAGGGAATTATTTATAGCTGCACTATTCGGTGTCACCCAGAAGAGGATAGGTTCCGTTTTGAGTCTGATTCCTCTCGAGGTTTCTTCCTCATATCGCCTCTCAGAGAGTTTTTCCTTGCCACCGTCGCCTCTGTCTTGGTCGTTAGGAGTAAATTTATCAAAATTTATAAAGCTGCTTTGTGACAAAAGTGCTATACAGATAGAACTTTTATTGAATTGAATGTGGTTTTCAAATCTATATCAAATGCCTTTGTATCTTATTAAATGATTTGCAGTCATTTGCATAGATTTATAGTTCATAAATAATTGTAGATAGTTTCATTAATATTGAATTTACTATAAATACTTTGTTTAATATATATATATATGGTTAAACCTTCTTATTATTATTACCATCAATACACAACTGTAGTTGTGGAGTCTCACCTGTGCTGTCACGCTGCTCTCGAGGGCGTACCACAGCGCTGGGCTCCTGGTACTCTCCGTCTCTGTCCGGGCCATCAGGGAAAGTGTGTATGCGCTGGTAACGACTGGAATATGTGTGTGTGTTTGTGTTATTGATCACCACATTCTCTGACGGAACTGAGAGGTGAACTCGCAGCTCGTCGCTGGAGAGGCTTCCCTGGGCCTGGACACGCACAGACACACATGTAAAACACACAGTTGTTTTTTTTAAACGTAAACAATACAAAAAAAAAATCTACAAACTGCTAATGTAGAGCGCTTCACCTTGCCGAGCAGCTTCTTCCAGTACTGCCTCCATAGAATACCAACTATGACAGCCAAGAGCAGCAGTATTATACCCACTAGGCAGCCAATCAGGATAGCAGTGTTGCTGCTGTCATCCTTTGCAACAGGTAGCCCTGCCCTTGGGGTGATAGCAGCAAATTCATCACCAGGATCACCTTTAGAAATGGAGAAAATAGCAGACATGGTTAGGAGTGCCTGCTTTTACTTGCATTTTTTAACTTGAGCTTTTTAAAACACTGTTTCACTCAGGGGCGTTTACGCTACTCCATCACAAAGGCATTATCGATGAACTCGGAGTATTTGCACAGTGAGGCAATCAAAGCGTTATCATTTCTTATCTCCCGTGTGTGCTGACTCAAACGGGCAGCAATGAGCTTTGGATGACCGCGGTGCTTTCCACCCGTGTGTATGCACGTCTTTATACATTTGTAGGGGAGAGAATAGAGACTTTAAGCAGCAGCTGCGAACCGAACGGCTACGGTGACCGGAAGTAAGCTGTTACGCCGCCGTAGCCGAGAAAGTAAAACATCCCTAAGCAACCGTAAACAAGACGGCGCGACGCAGCATTCAGTCATTTATTGAAATTTTTTTTTTTTAAAGACATTTAAAAAAAAAAAAAACCAGGAGAATGATTGCTTTTGCCATTAAATAATAATCTATTGTCATAAGAAGAGTTTTTAATCTTGTATAATGCCAATAAGTCTAAAAACCTAGATTTACCGTGTATTACTATGATTACATAGAGGAAGACGAATGCCTAAATGAATTTCGTGTCAGAAAATTAGCTCAAGTTTAAAACATATCAACACAGATTAAATAAAAGACTTACGGTACAGTCATATACTGATACAATTACATTGTCATATATAATAAAACATAACATGTCCTTGCCTAATCGGTCACGTTCTAATGACTACGGCAAACCAGCTATCCTCGCGTAGTAGACGGTTACAGTAGAGCGTCACGAATCGGCAGTTCAAGTCGCGCATGCGCGATACGCAATACGCAATAAGGATGCCATTGCCGTTACATTCGCAGCTGTTGCTAAAAGTCCCTAATCTCAATAACATAACACATCCCGGTAATATGACAGTGGTTTTACAGACGCAGAATACTTCACACTCAGGAGTGCTATTACAGTGCTTTGACAGCCAAACCACATGAGAATAGTAGATGCTAAAAGTCCCTAGCCAACCACAGTTATGTACACAGCCTTATCAGCACGCACTTTATCTTCAGCCTCTTCTGTTTCCGCCTCCCTCTCTCTTTCAACAAAAGCCTAGTTGTCTTCAGCAATGTGGAAAAGGCAACAGAGAGAAAGAGGGCATGAGAGACTGCAAGACCGAGAGAGGTGAAGGGAAAGGCTGGGCATTCAGCCACTCAGCAGACGCTTGTAGTCGGTCAGCTCAAACAGCTCTCTGACCCTCAAAAACTTCGTTGGGGTGTGGGGATGCACTGGTTCGAACCGTGACCGAATGCAACACCGCAGTATTACTCTCGACTTTCCTCTTCTACATCAGATGCGACACAGCATGCACGGCTGTCCGAGTCACACAGGCCTTGAGTGTCACGTCGCAGTATCGAGTAGAGGTCGACTGGCAGTACCTGCCGGTAGCCGATTAATCGACCGATAGTTTTCTTAAGTTGAGAACATAACACACAATATAAAATATTGAACTTTATTACAAACTGTACCATGAAAATCTACTGCACTTTTTTCAAATGAAAAAAAAAAATATATATATATAAATATTAATATATATATTAATTATTAACAAATATTAAAGTAAATAAACTGAAATGTTTCACATGATCTTAAAAAGCTTTTGATCTGAAGGTGTATGGTTAAATGTTGGAAATCGGTGTTGTAGACAAAAATATAATTGTGCCGACGTATTCATTTCTTTCATTAGAAAACTAATGTAACACTTTATTTACAAAAGAAAAATGTTTTTAAACGGACGACTCGGGGAGAAATATTCCGAAAAGCAGCCGATAAGTGTCCAGCATACAGTGGATGGGGACTCCTTTAATACTGTTTAAAAAGCATCTCAGGGAGATTCCTCAAGAAATCTGTTGAGAAAATGCCAAGAATACATTTCTGGAAATTCTAGGCAAAAAGGGCGTCTACTATGAAGATGCTAAAATATTAAATTATTTTGGATTTTTTTTTAAATCCAAATTTTGGATAATTTTGTCTTACTCCAGAGTTTTGATGACTTTATTATTCTTCTAAAATGTGGGAAAATAATAAAAATAAAGAATGGGTGTTTCTAAAATTTTGACTGGTAGTGTACATCCAAACTGAACCAAAAAGTAACACTCCAAAAATAACAAATAAAAATACAGACATCCGCAATGAATTAAAAAAAAAAAAAAAAAAAAACACTTCAAATAACACAACAAAATTTGTCAGTGAGTTTTTATTACGCATGCTCAACATAAGCCTGATTGGATTGATGGTACTGTCATTTTTACCCAGCTAGACTAATCTGATATAACTCAGTAGTGAAACGTTACAACAGAACTATAATTCGAAAAATATTAACGGTTAACTATGGCTAACACGAACCAGCTACCGGCTAATACTAAGTTAGCTTCAACACGTAGACATTATAATTCTGTAAATAAACAAGGAGATAAAGATTGAGTAGGAAATTCAGAACTGTCTGCTTGTTTGTTTTCAAGATACGCCGCACGGACTGCTAAAAACGTAACGTAGTAGAAAGCCAAATCCCCTAAACTGTGTCAAACGTTGAGGCAGAGCTACAGATACGGGAGGGGGGGGGGGGGGGGATCAGCATTTCTGGTCTGTAAAAGCAGCACAACCCATTTCACTAACATGATACATTTATTGTTGATCTAATCACTTGTATTAACAGACTACACCAACACTGTGTGTGGGATTTTACAGCTCAAGAAGTTTTTCTTTATTGATTTAGTCTTTAAAACCTTGACTATTACATTGTGGGCCTGTGCATGTTTATCGTTAACACACACACACGGTATTAAGACTCTAGTATTAGAACCATGACTCACCCGTTTGGCGCCTGCTGGAGTTGGTAGTGCTGGGAAAGATGGAAGAGGTCAGAGCGGGCGAGGTGAGGAGAGGAGAGCGAGGAGTGAGGGAGGGAGGAGGGCTCGCTACAGATGGTAATGGTGAGCCACTGTCAAATGGCTCTGAGAGAGAGAGAGAGAGAGAGAGGCACAGAATGAAACGGCACAATTACTGTGAAGTCATACGAGATTAGAAATTAGTTTATGTACCATATCATGTGTGGAATGGAATTTTGAAGTATACAAGTGTGTGAATGTGTGTAACCCCAAGAGGCAAGTCAATCTGACCGCATGGGTGAATGTACGTGTGACTGGAATGTACTGTATGAGAGTGTGCACATCTGAGTGTATGCGAGCTGTGTGTGGCATGCTTCTGGTGTGTAAAATATGTGAGACGGCATTGTGTGTGTACCAGAGTAAAAGCTGATCTCGCTGATAAGCAGCCAGCGGTCAGAGAAGGTGAAATGGCAGCGGAGGATGTGCGCAGGCTGGCCACCCAGAGGCAGGGTGACTGTGCGTGACGAGGGGTCACGCAGGTCGCTCAGGGGCACGTGCACGCTCAGAGCCGGCTCGCTCCACGGGCTCAGCAAGCTCGCCTTGAACTCGCACAACACCTCGGAGAACACACGTACGCCCTGAGTGTGCCTGTTATTGCTGTGCACCTGCCAAACGCACACACACACACACACACACACACACACACACACACACGGATTACAGCACTGCACATAAACCAGCATGCATCGGGAGTGCATTGTAGAGTGTAATACCGAGCGTTATCTCAGACTGCTTTTATACGCGATTCAATTCGATCCATTTCGGAGTTCTCCGATTGCACAGGGGAGTGACGGAGCGAATTTCATGACCACAGAAACAACACTGGAACTCCAGCAATGGAGTAAAAATGGAGCAAAAAAAGTAATAGAAGCAGAGGGAAACAATGGAGGAATTGAGATGATTCAGAAGACACAAGGGAGAGAGCTGATGAGATGACGAGAGCAGAGACAAATCAAAACCAGATGTACTCACACCTCACACTCACGCCTGGAAGTGAGAGGGGGGAAAAAAAAAAAAGAAAAGGCGCAAGGAAAGAAGGGGGGGGGGGGGCAAAGAGACGACTAGTGTGACAGGTTTGTTATTAACCCTACATGTGTGAGGTCAATTTAACTAAACACAGGTTCACACACACACGGTTAAAAGGGAAAGATTCAAATCTTCAATGTAACAGGTTTCTTCAGGATGCCTTCTAAGTCACCAAACACTTCCCCTGGGCACTGCAGCAAGCGGTCCAAGCTGTTCGTTTAAGACAGGAGTTCCAACAGATAAACACCGTTTTTAAACGGTGTACGAGGGGCAGGGGAAAAAAAAAAAAAAACACACACACACTTTAAAAGCATTATGTATCCCCTGCAGACAAAGTGAAGCGGGAAATTCTTAGGGCTAAACTCAGGAATCTGCCAAGAGATCGCTATAAATCTCCGAGGGGGATAAAAAAAATACCCCCAAACAAAAGACTGAGCCCGTCGTCCCTTTTGCTTTGTCAAGCTGTTGGGCAATATCCTGAGCTCAAATGAAATAATGCTAGAAGTTCCAGGGAATGTGGCTGTGCGTAGGTCACAAGAAAATAGGTCAAAAGAGAAAACAAGGCTGTGAGAGCTGAAGGAGAATTTAAAAAAAAAAGGAAAGACAGAACAGTATCATGGGAATTGGGAGGGTTGTGTTAATGGAATACTTACTGGCCAAAGAAAATGTCCAGTTTTATTGAGTCTGTGCCCACTCTGAGGCTGCAGTGCCTGACAAGACTGGAACCTGATATGGCTTTTAGCTGTTGCAGAATGATATATATATATATATATATATATATATATATATATATATATATATATATATATATATATATATATATATATATATATATATATAGCATATTCTGAGATGCTTTTCTGCTCACTATGATTGTACAGAGTGGTTACCCGAGTTACCGTCAGCTTGAACAAGTCTAACACCGCGGTCATCGGCCTCTCTCGTTGTTTTTCGCGCCGTTCCTCTGTTCCAATCCAAGGAGATTGATCTGAAGCTCGTGACCTGTATCTGCAGGATTTTATGCATAGCGCTGCTGCCACATGATGAGATAAGGCTGATTAGATAACTGCACGAATGAGTGGGTGTAGAGGTGTTCCTAATAAAGTGGTTGGAGAGTCTACGTGAACAGTAGGAATGCGGAGAATGTGTTTTCAAGGACCTCGTCAAAACAAACCCAACTTGGATACCGAATAAAAGTGACAGTTTTGTGAGCATGTGCACACACACAATGTAACGTATATATGAGAGATAAGATGACCGGTGGCTCAGGTGGTAGAGCGGGTTGTCCACTAATCGCAGGTTGGTGGTTCGATCCCCGGCCCGTTCGATGCCTCCACGTGCCGAAGTGTCCTTGGGCAAGACACTGAGCCCCAGGTTGCTCCTTGAGTGTGTGAGTGTGAATGGGTGAATGAGAAACAGTATAAAGCGCTTTGTAGAACTGCTAAGGTTAAAAGCGGCTATATAAGTGCAGACCATATACCGTAAGACCCCCATTGATAATTTCCACTGTAATATGGCCTTTACAGAGAGGCGGGTCTGGGGAAGAAATGATCACACGCAGCGCTGAGCTAGACCAAAATGGAATCGCGCTAAACTGTTGTCTTTTTTGGAGCGACGCATTTACAACAGAATAGTTCCAATCATGGACACAATCGCCGACACGCATCCATATCTTCTCTTTTAAACCTGTTGCGCACGCACGTGCTCACCTGCATGGTGTGAAAGAGGCGTGGTTTCTCAAAGTGGAACTCTATGTCGACGGTGGGTTTGCCCAGCGCTTCACGGCTCCAGCCAACATAGTCGTAACCCGGCCACACCCGTAGCTCCTTACTTTCCACAAAGTCGTCTCCTCCTAACACCCCATCGCATAGCTGACCCAAACCTCCAAACAACATCCTGCAGAGAGAGAGAAAGAGAGAGAGAGAGAGAGACCAAGAGTGAATCTGAAGGCCAAAGGGAATTGAGTATGCACAGTCTTGACACAAAACATGGGCAATTCCCATGGACACATCATCCAGCAAGTTAAACACATACACAAAACAGCTGCAGCAGTCACATCTGGCCTGAGTAAAAAAAAAAATTTTAAAAGCCCTTAGCTCAGCTAATGCAAACATCTCAGGCCCATTAAGAACACATCTGGGAGTGCTTACACCCCACAAGTACCAGTTCTGACACACACGGAACCTGACAGTCGGTGATGACGGTGGGTGAGGAAGCTGTATTTAAAGAGGCTCACATTTATCATGAGGTATGAAACCACACAGGATGAGGGAAGAAGGAAAAGTGAACATTAGGTCAGCGGTCTATTATAGCGGTGAGAGTGAGGATAGTGAATGAAACGGCATACGGTCATTTGGGTAAGCTTTTCAGACCCTGAATTTTTTTTAGTCCTACTTGTCGTCCACTGTGCCTCAGATAAATATGTACTAGATGTGTAAAAAATAACGTGGTACAATTATCGTAATACAGGATCTTTGTAATGACGGACCTTTGCAGCAACTTTGTAATACTGTTTAGCTGCTGTTTGAAGTTACCTCATCCATCACTACCTCGTTTGTGTGTGTGTGTGTGTGTGTGTGTGTGTGTGTGTGTCTTACCCTGATTCCACACTGCCATCATAGATGGAGTCATTGAGATAAACAGGGGAGCCAGAAAGGTGCATAATGTGACCCATTGGTGCAGTGTAGGCCTTCAGTCCATCTAACCAAAAAAAAAAATACATTACACACACGAACACACCAGTGAGCATCAAAAACACAAGTATACAATCAATATGCATGTGTCTTCTGTACAAGTTTACTATTCCAATATCTGGAAGCGTTAGTGAACTAATACACCGTTATCCACTAATAAGAAAAACATTTTTTAAACACACAGCAAAAGTTTTACTTTTCAGCCCGCATCCCTACTGTAGCAGCACACACCCTGGCAGAGGTTAAATTTCACCTTTTGCGCGTGTAATAACTGCTACAGATTTTAGACGTGAACTCCTCGTGGTATTAATGAATTTTAAGTGATCGCATTCACAACGGCGTGTTACGTTCAGGGAGGCTGCGACTACACCGCTACACATGCGGTGTAAAACAGGCTCAATCTGCAAACCTGAGGTACCTTATGTGTATACCTTCTAGCTGTACTCCTCTCTCTCTCTCTCTCTTATCCCACGGACTTCATAGCTGACGACCCGCCCTCGTGCTCACGAGGGCAAAAACTGACATCTCTCAAGACCGTTTTTCAGTCCTGATCCAACTCTAAATTGCATACCACAACGGCGCTGCTCTCTCAGCATCAAAATACTGCCAGATGTGGCTTTCCTTTCCATATTTTCTCCCTGACTTAATGTCGACATCGAATACCTGAATGGTGATTTCAGTATGAGAATACTGACAGCTCGAACGGCTGGCCGGTTATTCAAATATCTGTGCGCACACACACACACACTACTTTTTTTATGGAATAGAGCTGTACCAAAGTACCTGTTCTGAATTTGGTGACCCTTGTTGCTCCTTTCTTCATTTCCAGTTATGATTTGAGCTGACATAAAGGCTTATTGTTAAAATTTGTTTCTAAGATAAGTGCTTTTTTTTTTTTTTTCCTTTTCCTCGCACACCATTTTTCCCTAATTTAGTCGTGGCCATTTGCCACCCACCAGCCAGCTCTCCCTGATCATATGACAACGTCTTACTTGGGAAGGGTAAAGTCCTTCAAGTGAAGCCAGCCGAGGGCATCTTTTTGCCCTGCTGCTTATGCAGCGTAACACACCTGGAAGCAAGCGCTGTCCAATCTATCCCAATTACGTGAACCCACAGACAGCCTTGATTTGCTAATTTCAATGTAATTGACAGGAGAAATGAGAAAAGGAGTATGCCGTCCTTCCGATCCTCCCGTTGAGCGTAGTCTGGAATTGAACTGGTGATCTCGGGACAATTTCGCATGTTATTCATCCATTTTCTTCCCCATTTCCCGGCCGGGGCAGCGGTACATCTATTACTTCATGGTGTCATTCGTTATTCTTTTAAAATAGTAGAAAACACTACTGTACTGAAGAATGAAGAGAATTCATCTATTAGCAGGTGTGTCCAAATGTTTGCCTGGTGCCGTAGGGTATAACTTAATGGTGCTGTACACCCTACCTAGTAATATCTTTTGTAATGAAGCGTTTAAGTCCTTGTATTTTTCTTGAATTTGAACATCACTTTATAATGTTAATGCTGTTGTTGTTTTGTTTTTTTTTTTGCACTCTTTGGTGGAAGTGTGTTAATAACCTTACCACTCCACAAGCAGCCATAGATCTCCACCCTCAGACACACGCTCATCATACGGTCGGCCAGAGGGTAGAACCGGACCATTCGCGCTATGATTGGAGGACCCAGGTCCTTTAGAACCACGTCGTACGTGTTCTCGTTGCCCGAGATCACCTGAAACATACGCACAGAAGACAAACCAATAGTGGTGGTTTCATATATCACAATAGTGTACACGGATTTTAGAACGTGTTAGACGTTACATACTGTATAACATTTCAAGACGATTAAAAAGAGAACAATTAAAAAAATCCCAGTAGAGATGAAAAAAAAAAAAAATTCTGACCGACCTCCTGGCCCCATCGGTCCTTCCAGGTGATCCACTGACGGCCGTCCCGGGAGTAACGGAGCCGGTAGCTGCGTGCAAACTCCCGCCCGTGCCCATCAGCATGGCGACCCTGTGTGCCCACCAGAGACAGGAAGTGCAGCTTGTGCAGGTCCACCTGCAGATACTCTGATGGATTGGGGAACACCGAACCTAAAGGACACCACGCACCATCCCCCGCTCCTGTACTCAGCCTGAGGAACACAGAAAGAGAGTTTCACCAGCAGATGAATACAAATAATGCCACAAATGCTTATAACTGACAATCTCAAAGAACGCAGTTTCCTAGCTCCTCTCCAGAAAATCTATTCCTCTGTAGCTGAATATTAGAAGCAGGGGTGTTGGAAGGGTCTTTAGGAATTGATTTGGCACACTTGGTCCCAGTTCCGGACACCCCTCACATATAATATACTGTACCTTACACTCTTAACTGGCCACAGCTATCAGGATCTTGCCAGTCTCTGGTTTATTATGAAAAGGTGGTGATTCTTGGCCAAGTTTCGTGTCTGGCTTGTGAGATCTGACTTATGCTTATATTTCAAAAAATATACGTGCCAAGGACGCATATCAGTAAAACAGTGAAAGCTGCCAGTTATTTTCACTCATATTCCAAACTCAGAGGGCCAGATGTACGGACGTGAAGAGGCACCTGGAAATTGTTGTTTTTTTTTCTTCCCGACATATTTGGACAAGCAAACATTTGCTCCTCTTTGAAACAGTGCATATTAATAAAGCTGATACTCTATCAAATGACACGTAAAATCGACATTTTGTGGTAATTTTCACAATTTAAATGAACGAAAAACAGATCAGTCACATGCAAAAAGTAAGTACACCCCTACATTTATCACACCTTCAAATCCATAAAATTAGAATCAGGTGTTCAAGATGGTGTGCCAGTGATTAGAACCTGCTTAAGGAGTGCAGGTGGAACCTGTCTTATTTAAACCCCTCTCATATCTAGTGTCTGGTTTCTTTTCCCTTTGTTAGTGAGGTGTATGGTGTCATCATGCCAAGGTCTAAAGAGTTCTGTAAGGCCTTCAGAAAAAAAGGTTGTGGATGCCTATGAGTCTGGCAAGGGATTTAAAAAGATCTCCAAATTATTTGAAACGCATCATTCTACTGTAAGTAAGGAAAATAGTCTACAAATGACGTCCTGCCAATTTGTCCGGGACTGGCCGTAACAGCAAATTCAGCCCAAACCCAAGCCAAGACCGTCTGATGCAAAAAGAAGTCTCCAAGAACCTCAAAATTTCATCACAGGATCTGCTAGTAAGTCTTGCAACTGTTGGTGTCAAAGTGCATGCTTCTACAATCAGAAAGCGATTGCACAAATGTGACCTGCACGTGCCAAAAAAAAGCCATTGCGAGACTACAGTTTGCCGATGAGCATATAGGCAAAGACCAGGCCTTTTGGAATAATGTGCTCTGGACAGACGAATCAAAGACAGAGATGTTTGGCCACAGTAACTGCAGACATGTTTGGCGCAGACCAAAGACAGCTTTTCAGGAGAAGCACCTCATACTGTGAAGAACGGTGGTGGAAATGTTATGGTTTGGGGTTGCTTCGCGTCCTCAGTGAATGAACAGCTTGCATTCATTGATTCAACTATGAATTCTGCAATACTAGCATCTGAGGCCAAGGGTGTACTTACTTTTTCCAGAGAAGAATATCACATCTATTGATGTTTCTGTTGAATAAATGATTGACAAAGCAAAATTTTCCATGTGCTTTTGTTCAAGTATATCGACTTCATTAATAGGCACCGTTTCAAAGAGGATCAAACGTTCGCTCTTCCAAATATGTCAAAAAATCCAACAGTTTCCATGGGGTGTACTTATTTTTTCACATGACAGTAGCTAAGGGGGGGGGGGGGGGGGGGGGGAAGAGAAGTGCACTTCGCATGCTGCCATGTGCGCAGCGCGTAAAAAGCGTGTGCCATCCATAACGTACAAGCACGGAATGCGTCTGAGACTAGCCGCAAACACTTTGGAACATAAAGCTAAGACTTTCTTAATGTCTATAAAGCTCTGGCGAGGCGTGACTGCGGATGATCTGAGGCTGAACTGCAATAACAATCCCGACGGAAACCCAGCTGCACTTTACTTACCCAATGCCCCACTCAAACAGATGATGGATTTCCTACACGCTGCCAAGACCTCACACTACCATACCATATGTACGCACCTGGTAGGGGAGTCTGCTGAGGATTAAAGCGTGCTAGATCCGACAGAAAAATATTAAAAGGAGGTCGTTGAGAACGTGCCCCCGTTGTGCTAATTCATTAAGAAGCTGCTGAGATCCAAATGATACCTAATTGAGACTTTCCACATCAGTTCCTTCTTCCTCACCGGCACGTATACTTAAATGTCACTTCTAATAGTGTAGAATTACGTGTGTACCGACACTATAATGTACCAGAGAGATAAAAACCTGTCATTGCTGCATGCTGGAATAACTGGAGAAACAGCTTCTGCAGAGCAAATGTGAAAGGCGGATGAAATAACAATATCAAGGGCTATCGTTACTGAGACATGAAATTCACTATCGTTGTATGAGCACTATATTTAATATGGTGCTTATTATAATACTTGACACCGTGCTTCGTTTTTAGAGCGTAAGTCAGCCTTTCGTGGTCTTTAAGGTGGCTATTGCACCTGATACATTACAGCGCATCACTATGAATCAGTCTCTTCTACTTAAAATACACGCGAGAGTTTTACATTGTTCCGTACCCCACACTGTAACGCACTACCTCACTGGTGGAGACCCTGAGAACGTTCCAACAACCACATGATCCCTGTAAGGCTCGCCCGCTCCGTGTAAATACCCGTGGCTGTCTTACACTCAATATGAGCTTAATCACAAACACATGATCAGAGTGTTGGCCAAGGACACACACACATGCACGCACACGGACCCCCACCCACCCACCCACCCGCAGACCAGACTAAAAGATCTCTCTTAAAATAATAAAGGAGTGTGCGTGTGTTTTTTGGCCTGTGCTCTGTATCAAGTAAGTCTACCCTAGACAGTCAGTGCAGTAATGCCATTACCTAATGTGCTATATCAGGACACAGCTCATTACTAACATCTCACGTAATGCAATACTGTCGCTTTACGTGATTTATGGAGAGCACAACACCCACACACCCTAACTTCCACGCACACACACACACACACACACACAGACACACACAGAGAAGCTTACCTGCCATGTTTGGCCTCAGTGGAGTCAGACCAGGCACTGGATGCAGAGATATCAGAATCTGGGATCGTTCCATCCTCCATCCCCAATGCATAACGACACGTAGCTGTGTGTGTGTGAGATACAGAGGAAGAGATGAAAACATGAAAGCGGGTAATATGGGGTGCGTTTATCAGACTATCTTTGAAGAAGAAAAAAAAAAAAAAAAAAAAAACACGGAATTTTTTTCCTCCGATTTTTCAGAACTGTGTATATATACGCTCGCCTCGCCGTCCACTTGATTAGGAACACCTGCACAATCATGCAGTTATCAAATCAGCCTTGTTGACAAGAGAGGCCAGAGGAAAATGGTCAGATTGGTTCGAGCTGCCAGGAAGGATATAGTAACTCAAATAATTACGACCGTGATGGGCGTAAAAGCATCTCAGCATGCATAAAACATTAACCCTTGAGGTGGACGGGCTACAACAACCACCAAGAAGACCACGTTGAGTTCTACTCCTGTCAGCCAAGAGCAGGAATCTGAGGTTATCATGGTCATGAGCTCACTCGAACTGGACAGGTGAAGATTAGGGGGGAAAAGAAAGAAAAAAAAAAAATCCACTGCTCTTTATCCGGTCTTCAACTGTCCAGTTCCTGTGAGTCTGTGCCCATGATCGCCTCTGATTCGTGTTCTTGGCTAACATGATAGAAACTCCTACACAGTTCCTCTGCTGAATAGCTCACTGATTTTTATTGCTAACATTAGGCCACATGGTAACTGCGGTCACTAGGCGACTGACTTTAACCTGCTTAACGCTGTTGTGCTACAAGCAGTTCTCTAATATATCCATTCCGGGATCTGATCGAATTCATTCGGGGTTTTTTTTTTTCCTTGATATCTGATCCACGGTTACATGCTGGTACCGACCCAACAGCTTGTTTCTACACAGCTGAACCTAATTCATCGCTTGCGTTCAAATTGCTGTTCGTTTCGATGCCATACAATAATTTCAAGAATCCGAAGCACATTTGCTGTTGCATCATTCCGAGATCATTTGTTCGCTGATTAAGGGCCATAGTGTAGATACGTCTGATTGGTGAAAGTGTCTCCAGATTAGCTTAGCTCCCATAACTGTAAACTGTAATCTGTAGACGGTGCGTGTGAAAGTGGTCTAGTGGAGCTGTTTAACAGCTCTTCGGAAATCTCTCTTTAAAAGATACAGTACTGGCGGTAATGATAAAGGACAGTATTATGTAGAAACACAATGCTACCATTCATCCACTTTCTGTACCGTTTATCCTGCACAGGGTCGCAGGGAGACTGGAGTCTGTCCCTGGGAACTCGAGGCACGAGGTGGGGGACACCCTGGACGGGGTACCAACCCATCACAGGGCACACACACACACACACACACACACACACACACACACAACGAACAATTAAGAGATTCCAATCAGCCTTCAATGCATGTCTTTGGACAGGGGGAGGAAACCAGAGTACCCGGAGGAAACCCTCGAAGCACCCGGAACCCTGGAGGTGTGAGGCGAACGTGCTAACTACTAAACCACCGTGCTGCCATCTGTATGAAATATTTGCAGTGAAGACGATTCTGAAATAAAAGTTTTATTTAATGTTTCATTTCTATGCAAGGCTTTCTAAAGAGAGAACTCTCGGTTCTCAGTGGCTCGCTCTGTTCTGAAGAATATCCTCTCGATTAAGTACAACAAGTATCAACTGAGTACAACTATTACATTTTCATATACAGTTACACAACTGCTCATTGTAGGGAACGCGAAACAGAAAAGAACAAAGAAAGGATAGCTGCTGCCAGCAGATTCGTGAGGCAACATCCATGCATTCTTAAAATATTCACAATGCAATTTAATACAATAAAGCCTAGGCAGTTGGTGTGTGTGTGTGTGTGTGTGTGTGTGTGTGCGCGCACATGTGTATGTGTGTGCATATGTATCTGTGTGTGTGTGCGCACATGTGTGTGTGCGTGTGTGTGCATTCACAAGGAGGGAGGGGACTCAGTTGCTCTCTATGAGTCACTGAAAAAGAATGTTATGGATGGGAGACAAATTCTGCCCCTGCTGTGATGCAGATGCACACACACACACACACACACACACACACATACACACACATACACACATGTCTCTATTTCATTACATCATCACTCTGCTGCCAATAAAACTCTCTCTTCCAAACATGCATGCTGCCCCCCCCCCCCCCCCCACGGGGAACAAAATAGTCCTTATGACAATTTACCCGGCTAAGACCATGATGAAGGAATATTTTGCTAAAGTGTACACAGATACTCCACCACGTAGAGGGAACGAGCATTTTCGTCTTTATCGTGACGTGAGCGTTCAAGACGAATGCACTGTGAATGTAAGTTGATAATATGTGTTCATATAATAAACTTCATTTACCTACAAGCAGCGGCAAAGCATCTTGCTCCGCAGACCCATTGGTCTTCCTCCATGCCCACACTCTGGACGTTGGCAGGGTGCGGCTCTGTGGTGCGTGACTGATCGGGGGTGCAAAAAGCAGGCATTTGGGACGACCCTGACTACTTTATCACGTTCCCGGATCTCGGCCGTTTCGTGTGATCTCATGATGTCTCGTCGTTCGGCACAGAGTCATGAATTCGGCGTTATTACTCACTCGGAGGCTAGCACGGACTGTTCCTATGAGCGGGAAATCGTTTGAAATAACTGGACGAAACGCGATGAACAGGGCAGCGCTGCCGATTTTCCGCTCAGAGGCAAACGAAGTTCAAAGTCTTTTCATCTCTGATCTTCGTCGAAACAGAAATCACCTAACTGGGGATGACTTTTTAATCTGACTCGAGTAAATATTTAAAGATGGCTGTACTCAAGACCGTGTTTCCTTCAGCTCGGTTTTTACACCACACTTTCACTTGTAGCTAAATGGCGCGTGCTACATGCACTGCACTACCACAGGGGGTGGCATCCATGGTGTTTCCCACTTTAAAGCTTGAAAGCACGCAAGTCTTCCCCTTCTGAGCTAACTCAAACGCAGCATTAGATACTGTAGGCTTGCACCTGATAACTGCTGCTGTACTCATAAAGACTACGATGCTCTTATACTGAACATCAAACTTAGTACTGTTCGACTTTATAGTACGCAACTGTAGAAGTATCAGGTTTTATAATCCCACAGAAGATGGGTTCCTCTCGTTTGTAACCTCTGGATTGCGGTACAGCTGTGTTGGGACAATGTGCGCTGCTGCTCTGCGTCTCCTTCACGCACAGATCACTGCAGCAGCATTGTGTTCAAATAGGCTCAGGCATCTAAAAGGGTTCGTTCAGCTCAGAAAGAATAAAACCGCTCTGACAGTATGCATTAAGCGTTCCAGGCACACCAAGGACAGCTAAAAATCCTGCCGTTTCCGTCCAAGCCACACATGCATACATCCACAGGTACGGTCTGCAGCACACGCCATTCTTTCTAGTTAAGAAAATCTCTTTCTGAATGTGCTGCCAACATATTTCTAACAAAAGGTCCTTTGCTGCTTGCTTTCAGAATGACAGTAGCAGAAGGATTTTCCGCTTCATAAAAACGTGTGCCCTTTTATTCTTTCCTTTTCTGCAATATCCATTTAAACCATCAATATTTTTAGGCGCAGACACACACACACACACCATGTGAACCGTCATAGATCATGCAGGCTTGACGTCACTAGCAGTGCTGTAAAGACATCAACGGAGAGAGGAAGAATAAGCAAACCTTGCTCTAAAATCTTCATGTTTAAATGGAGCGTGATTTTAAAGCAGCCACTGTATAGTGGGCTCTTCGGTCCACCTACCCCCCCCCCCCACCTCAATCCAACCCCACCCCCACCCCCCCATCAAACATACATGGGTCTTGAAGCCTTAAGCCCACCTTCGTAAAATTCGCTTTGACACACCATTGATGGCGGTGCAGACTGACCGCCTCTTCTTACCAGAGTCAAAATGCCACTCGTGGTCCTGCGCCACTGTCGAGGAGAGCAGCAGGGCGCCGAGGAGGAGACGCAACATCGGCTGCAGCCGTGTTGCCATGGCAACAGCAACACACCCGGTTACCTGTCTGGAGTGACTGCCCCACACATGCCTGAAAGAGAGGGAGAGAGGGAAGAGGGGGTGTAGTTAATACTAGCCCTTAGCATCTAGCCATTAAGTAACCACCTGCAAACTACTCCTCACTGGGGCATTAGAAGACTGTTAGCCATGTGACCTCATATACACGGACCTGCACGGTGGACAAGCCACATTATCTAAGACTAATAATAAAGTCATATTTTATATATATATATATATATATATATATATATATATATATATATATATATATATATATAAAACTTACATTATTTACGACTAATACTTTCATGTGATATATATATATATATATATATATATATATATATATATATATATATATATATATATATATATATATATATATCCCTATTTTTTTATACCCATTAGAGCTTTTCTATTATAAAGTAGCATAATTTATCACTCACTCATACTCTTATCTACTCAACAGCTATATTCACTGCCCATTTATTTATTCACTGTATTTACATATTCAACCTTTGTTAAGTTGCACAATGCCACTATTTGCACTAGATGCTCCACTGCATTTCACTGCTGAGTACCTGCGCTGTCAAAATGACAATAAAAGTTGTATCTATTGCATCTATCTATTTTTGTTAGGAGACGTGTATTTAACATTTATGGAAGGAGTCGTGGTTGCAATCGCTATAGTAAGTATATCTCATTCTCGGGGATTTGTATAGCAGATAATCGGCATACACTAAAGGTAACAATACTCAGGGAAAAAAACAACAACATGACATTTAACAAAGAAGAAGAAAAAAAAAAACATCTCGGAAGGAGTCTTGGATTTCAGCTCTTTGTAACCGAGTAACGCAAGACTTTGCACTTTCCAGTTTCTCGGTAACGTCACAAGCTGTGCTTCTTTGACTTATTAACCCAGAGAGAGATAAAAAAAAAAAAGGGGAAACTGGTGAGGGAACAACTGTTTGTAGCTGTAATAATGTAAACGATAACAGGAAATAACTTGTCTTGCCGTTAAATATAGTTATATATATATATATATATATATATATATATATATATATATATAAAATATAGTTTATTAATTATTATATATAAATATTATATTATTATATTAAATATTATATTATTATATAATAATTAATAATATAATAAATAATTAATAATTATTTAATAAATAATTAATATAATATAATATTATATTAAATATTATATTAAATTATTATATATAAATGTAGTTTATTAATAAATATAGTTTAGTATACTATATTTATATATATATAAATATAGTATACTATATATATATATATATATATATATATATATATATATATATATATATATATATATATATATATATATATATATATAGTTGAATGGTTAAAAATGGGTTGTTCATTAATAAATCAAGAATAGGCAAATCTTTGGCACACCTCCATCTCTGTGGAATAAGGAGAATAAAACAGCTGGTACAGGGAAATAATCCACTTTGTATTGAGGCGCATCACACTACCTTACTGTGGATTATTTTCCTGTAACAGCATACCCTGCTGTTTTTTATTCCTTACATATTATCAGTATAAATATTCTATTGTTATATTGCCTCGTCTATTATTGTCACAATTCGAGGTCGAGCCAGAAGCAGGTGCAGATAATGACATTTATTGAAGGAAACGTACTAAGAAACGAATACACTATGACAACTTGGAAACACACTGTGGCAAGAAACAAACACCGAGACATAAACAACGTGAGTCTTAGACACTACTTGGTAGAATACTGTGGCAAAACTAAACCTAGACTAACAAGATCAGGAAACATGGAACACAGCGGTCTAAGACAACGAAAGACCAACACATAGTGCAGACCAGGACTATATATACACATGAGTGCTCATTAACCAAAACGTGAATCAGGTGCAGGTGGTCATGTGACAACTAGAGCAGTGCAGTGGCTGATGGGAAGTGGAGTCCAGAGTTTCTTGATACGTGACAATTATTGAATATTACAGGCATTTTTTTCTTGACGAGGCTCTTTGAACCAAGAGTGTAGTACATCTGGGCACAATAAGCCATATTAAAACCGTGATACTCTATGTCAGGGGTTCCCAAACTTTTCCAGGGCGAGGCCCCCCCAAATGGCATTAACATTTGACCGAGGCCCCCCTTTTGCAAGATGTCTTTAAAACGCATTAATAATACAGACTTCTGAATATATCCCCCTTTTTTACGCTGATGTTTTGTCTGTTTAGCAGTTAGAAAGTTAGGTACAGCAAACGTGATTTTCATATGTATTGTTACAAATAACATGTTATAGTAATGCATATACAGAACAAACCATGTATTTATTTTTCACACCAAGTTGTTGTGGCCTCCCCAGGCGGCCCCCACTTTGAAAACCAATGCTCTATAGCACTTGCACACGTACTGAATATTAAATTCCCAACTACTAAACAGACGATAACTAAATATAGTGGCAAATATAGTGGAATGACCTGCATTTATGTATATATTTGTCTTAAAATCTGTTTTGATCTTCATTCTAAGTTACAGTAATCAACAAACACATTTTTCTTGAACACATGGGTGTAGATTTGGTTTGAAATGGGGGCGGGGGGGGGGGGGGGGGCTTGTAGAAGTAGGAATGGGTACGCATGCCGATATTTTTACAAATTGAAAAAAAAAAAACAACAGCTTTGTTATATCTGCAGTGTCATTACATAATTATCCTCTGCTTATCTATCTTTCTATCCATCTACCCATCCATCCATCTACCCATCTCTCTATATATCTGATTTATTATTACAAACTAACAACTGATTCGGAACAACAATAAATGTTAGAAAATAAATGACTTCAGAACTACGCCTCTGCGTACTTACTGAATATATCATTCAACTACTCACAGTATAGGTTGGAAAAACTATGTGGAAACATGAAGGCTAATGACTGCAACAGAAGCTAATTAGAGTTGGAAGTGGCGTCCAATTAATGAGCCGAGATTGGACGTGTGGGTTAGAGCTGCTTTGACTTATAAAAACCACTCACTCAAACATTTTGAGTTTCTTATTCACAATCAACATCTGCTGATGTGAAATATGCCTCTCAAAAAAAAAAAAAAAAAAAAAAAAAAAAAAGAGAGTGAGGTCTCGGAAGACCTACAGCCAAGAACTGTTGAGTTGCTGGAATGGATTACAAAGTTACCTGAAAGAGCTTAGATATTCATCTGTCCACTGTTAGACAAATTGTCTATAAATGGAGACGATTTGGTACTCTGGATACTCTCCGCTGAAGTGGCCATACAGCCGAGGTGACTCAAAGTGCACACCGCAGAATTCTCAACGAGGTAAAAAAAAAAAAAAAAAGAACCAGAATGACAGCTAAAGACTTGAAGAAGTCTCTGGAACTGGTTAACATCTCTGCTCACGAGTCTACTATATGGAAAACGTCACACGGACACGGTACCTGTGAGACAAAAAACATTGCTGCGTTCTTGAAGTTTGCCGGAGACCACCTTGACACTCCAGGACGACACCGGGAAAATGTTTTGTGGACTGATGAAACGACGGTTGAGCTGATCGGGAAGAACACGCAGCGCTACGTATGGCGTAAGAACTGCACCGCATAACCAACATGAAAACATCATCCCGACGGTTAAGTACAGTGAAGGGGCTGCTTCGGGGAACCGAATTCACAAGTTTATCAAGATATCCTACAGGACGATATCAGGGCGGCTATACGGCAGCTCGAGCTTGGTAGAAGTTGAGTGATGCAGCAGGACAATGAACCGTAAACACTCAAGTAAACCCACTACAGATTGGCTTCAGAATAAAAAAAAAATCCGGCTTTCGGAGTGGCCCAGTCAGAGCCCAGACCTTAATCCCATAGAGGTACTGTGGAATCGCAGCTCTCTCTCGAGATGTTCACACCAGACGTCCTATAAGAATATGGCTGAGCTGAAACAGTTCTGTAAGGAAGAGTGGTCCAGAATTCCTCCTGAACGTTGTGCAGGTTTAATCCACAGCGACCAGAACGCTTGGCTGAGGTTACTGCTGCCAAAGGAGGATCTTACTTTTTCCACAGCACCACGAATGTTTAAAGGGATGTGTTCGATAAAGACATGAAAGATTATAATTGTTTGCGTGTTGTTAGCTTAAGCACATTGTGTTTGCCTATACTTGTGACTGTGATGATGATGATTTCTGACATTTTATGACCAATTAATGCAGAAAACCAACTAATTCCAATGGGTTTGCGTATTTTTTTCTCACCACTCTATATGGAAATGAATGAACAAGGCTTAATCTAATCTAATAATACGTAATGCATGGATTCCTATGCTGCTTTTGCCTATTGGTCTAATACCGTTCTCATTTACTCCTAAAAACTGCTCCGATTTCAACATCCGATACCGTGTGATACTGCGCGCTCGTTTTTCCCTACCGTAGAAAGGCTTAGGTGCTGTACCTAAGTGTTTTTGGGTTAAGGCGTGCTGAACGTAAAAAGGAATTTAGTCGAGATACCAGAATGAATGCAAAAACAACAGTGAGAGTTCTACGTGCTGGGGAGGGGGCGGGATGGCAAAATAAAAATAAACACAGGGCGGTGGCTTGATCTCAAATGGAATGGTACACTGGCAACAGGGATGACCTGCCAATCACCAATCAGTGTTTGGATGAACGTCTGTGTGATTGCTGTGTGACAGATGCTCACCGCCAAGCTAAGCAAACGGCTGACTGGATATTTCTCTGTGTAGTCGCCTTGGGATGGTAATTACAACCCATCGACTCGGACAAGCAAGTTACAACCCATCAACAAGGTAAACCTCAACAAAGAATAAAAGAAGTACAGACTTTTTGTTTTGTTTTAGTTCTTGTAGACGTTGACAATGGCGATAGCAGATAGAGGAACGACATAATGAACGCAGCCTATTTTACTAAAGAGAACTGCGGAGAAATTGCTAACTTATATAGATATTCATATACTGAATTAAAGTAGTCAGTGAAGCTAGTTAGTTGACGTCACATAAAGATACCTCGACTGAACTAACGTTAGTATCTGACGTGGCTTGGTAGTTAAACAAAGTTACGCTGGGTTCATGGACATGTACCGTCTTTTTCTGATGAAAACCGCGAGCCAAAGCGTTTTTTCATACATATATAAAAAAAAAAGCAAACAAACAAACAAAAAAAAACGCTGTTCCAAAATGTAGAACATCCCAAAAGAAGCTCAGGTTGTTTTTGAAAACACGGTCCACTCCATTCTTCGGGTTATTCTGTAAAACAGGTGCTCAAAGCTTTCAACGTGTTTATGTTTCCTGTGTGTACCAGTTCATGTAACCCACATATATTTTCATTAAAAGCGTCATGAAACACTAAACTACATTTTGTGAGAGTTTAACAGAGTTGTTTGTGTCGCACATCATAAAAGACAACCTTAGCGTCCGTTACTTTTAACTGTAGGAGAAATCTGCTTAGTTTTGAGCTTCTTTCAACTATTTTCTTCTTCCGTGTTTAAAATCTCGTCACAGGTCACAGGCAGCGACCTGGCAATGTACTATAGTACTTCGATGACATGTCGGTGTCTGTCTCATGATTGTTCATGAGCTTTCCCAGCCACGCCCACTCCCCCTCCCTTCTTCGCACAGCCATCCGCGGCCATTTTTTTCAAAAACACTGAGGTAGACCTGAGCTGAAAGAGGGAAGTTTCTCAAACATGTTATTTGGTGACATGAATAGACTTTTGACTATAAGAACAATAAGTGTTGCCAGGTTTCTTTCACAAATATGGTAAGGATAATGGTCGAAAACATCCATCCATCCATCCATCTTCAACCGCTTACTCCTTTTCAGGGTCACGGGTAAATCTGGAGCCTATCCCAGGGAGCATGGGGCACAAGGCGGGGTACACCCTGGACAGGGTGCCAGTCCATCACAGGGCACAATCACATACACACTCACACACCCATTCATACACTACGGACACTTTAGACACGCCAATCAGCCTACCATGCATGTCTTTGGACTGGGGGAGGAAACCGGAGAACCCGGAGGAAACCCCCACAGCACGGGGAGAACATGCAAACTCCGCACACACATGGCCCCGGTGGGAACCGAACCGCAGACCCTGGAGGTGTGAGGCGAACGTGCTGGTCGAAAACAACGTGGAAAAAACTTCAAACCCCTCCCCCAATCACCACCATCCCCAGAACCCAGACTGCACCTAGGAAAACCCTGAACATAGATATATAAACTGTTCAGCATCGTTCCTGATTGCTGAGCACTAAGTAGGTTAGTAATATTAGTATTAGTAGTATGGATGAGGACAAAAAACATGGACTCGCTCCAATATGCATGTAAAACTATTCTACGTAATGCAGGAGTACAGTATTCAGTGCAGTTCACTTCAGTAGGAGAACAGTACTACGGCTGGGTGATATGACAAAAATACATTTCTATGATACGCGATTCGTATCACGATATATATAATTCAGTGAACTGTCTGCAAAACAGTATTAAAACAAACAAAAAAAAGTACACTTTTTCTGTAATGCCTACGAAGACAAAGAAAATTTTTTTTATTTAAAATTACGCCAAATCAACGGCATCCGTTCAGTACCATTTACATTTGTAATTATGAAAAACGTTTATAAATAGAAATACCTTAACAATACCGATGAAAAGTGTATCGCGTGATCGTTTATCACAATATCGATATTATACCGATATATCGCCCAGCCCGATACAGTACTCGTCACGTTTTCCCGGGAATAGTGAACCAGGAAACGGACGTGAAAGAGGCCACGGCTTTCCGATGATGTCATTGAGCTATAATAAACACTAGCTGTCTCATTACATGTATTACAGATCCGGTCGATTAACAAGGAAGACCGTCTTTCTGTGTGCGTGTATAGCTGGTTCAATCGAGCAGCAGGAACAGGTGATGCTGTCTCGCTGCATTTGAACTTGCAGCCTTCGGGCGTTCATTTAAACCCCCCTTTTAATTGAGCGGAGCACCGCGCCCTGCCTCCCATTAGTGTAGCGGAGTACATTCATCCTCCTGCAGCATAAACACAACACATGCACACATCACGCTGTAATTACACAGCATACCATCTGCTCTCCTGTCTCAGTCTGGTAGCACCGACAACAGCAGAGGTTCCTTCACAGTGGTTTCCCCCCCCCCAATCAGTCGAAACAGGAGAAATACATCTGACTGTGGATGTTTGGGATGTGTGGAGTGACAGACAGAGAGAGAGAGAGAGAGAGAGAGGATGGGGAGAGGTGACAGTTGTCGCTGTGGAGAGTGAAGGGTTTGTTGTAGAGACAGCTGACGCACAGCTGTGCAGACACAAGGGCAAACGGAGTGAGAGAAAGAAACCAAAGGGAGGTGTGGAAAAGAAGCGCTGATCACTGTTATGGGATACACTGAGACGGGAAGCGTGTATAGATCCCTACTTAATGGTCTTTGGGTTGTCTGTGTGTCTGTGTGTGTGTGTGTGTGTGTGTGCATAAGCAAGTGCAGCTGTCTTGTGCCAGAGACAGGCGGTGGCCAACACACACACACACACACACACACACACACACACACACACACACACACACAGGATGCAAGTGTCTCCAAAACTTGGAGAACAGAGAGCGAGGATATGTGGAGAGCGGGAGCCTCGTGATTCAGTGCTGAAATGCAAGCTGTGCATTTATCACCGTTGGCTCGTGGGCTCTGCACACATCCGTTAACAGTATGGTCAGCTATTGAGTAACCCTAGCAACTCATTACCACTCTCCATGGGCCAAATCCACAAAGCACAGACAAGGATTGAACTCTATATTCCTTGATTAGTCTCACTATTTTCCCATTGGACAATTAAGCAGACACGAGCTGAGTGCGGAAGAGAGAGAGAGAGAGAGAGACACAGAGAACGAGAGAGAAAGAGACAGAGAGGGAGAGGGAGAGAGAGGGAGACAGAGAGGGGGAGAGAGGGAGACAGAGAGGGAGAGAGAAAGAGAGAGAGTGAGACAGAGACAGACAGAGAGGGAGGGAGAGAGAGAGGGAGAGAGATAGAGAGAGACAGGGAGAGAGAGACAGAGAGAGAGACAGAGAGTGAGAGAAAGAGAGAGAAAGACAGACAGAGAGGGAGGGAGAGAGACAGAGAGGGAGAAAGAAAGAGAGAGAGAGTGAGACAGAGACAGAGAGAGAGAGAGAGACACAGAGAGGGAGGGGGGGAGAGAGAGAGAGAGAAAGAGAGAGAAAGACAGACAGAGAGGGAGGGAGAGAGAGAGAGAGAGAAAGAGAGAGAAAGACAGAGAGGGAGGGAGAGAGACAGAGAGGGAGAAAGAAAGAGAGAGAGTGAGACAGAGACAGACAGAGAGGGAGGGAGAGAGATAGAGAGAGACAGGGAGAGAGAGACAGAGAGAGAGAGAGAGAGAGTGAGAGAAAGAGAGAGAAAGACAGACAGAGAGGGAGGGAGAGAGACAGAGAGGGAGAAAGAAAGAGAGAGAGAGTGAGACAGAGAGAGAGAGAGACACAGAGAGGGAGGGGGGGAGAGAGAGAGAGAGAAAGAGAGAGAAAGACAGACAGAGAGGGAGGGAGAGAGAGAGAGAGAGAGAGAAAGAGAGAGAAAGACAGACAGAGAGGGAGGGAGAGAGACAGAGAGGGAGAAAGAAAGAGAGAGAGTGAGACAGAGACAGACAGAGAGGGAGGGAGAGAGATAGAGAGAGACAGGGAGAGAGAGACAGAGAGAGAGAGAGAGAGTGAGAGAAAGAGAGAGAAAGACAGACAGAGAGGGAGGGAGAGAGACGGAGAGGGAGAAAGAAAGAGAGAGAGAGTGAGACAGAGACAGAGAGAGAGAGAGACACAGAGAGGGAGGGGGGGAGAGAGAGAGAGAGAAAGAGAGAGAAAGACAGACAGAGAGGGAGGGAGAGAGAGAGAGAGAGAGAAAGAGAGAGAATGACAGAGAGGGAGGGAGAGAGACAGAGAGGGAGAAAGAAAGAGAGAGAGAGTGAGACAGAGAGAGAGAGACACACAGAGAGGGAGGGGGAGAGAGAGAGAGAGAGAAAGAGAGAGAAAGACAGACAGAGAGGGAGGGAGAGAGAGAGAGAGAGAGAGAAAGAGAGAGAAAGACAGACAGAGAGGGAGGGAGAGAGACAGAGAGGGAGAAAGAAAGAGAGAGAGAGTGAGACAGAGACAGAGAGAGAGAGAGACACAGAGAGGGAGGGAGAGAGAGAGAGGGAGAGAGGGAGAGAGAGAGGGAGAGAGGGAGATCGCACTAGTGTGAAAGAATGGAAACAAAGAAACGTAAACAGAAAAAAAGCGACTTCATCAACATTTGAAAGAATGTCAACACAGTGGAACTGGAACGCGAGACTCCGGCTGGAGACGGATCTGAAGTAAAGTGATGAGACGCTCTAGCTGTGAGGCAAAAATGCCCAAAGGCACACGGCAACAATACAGCTGTAATAAGTTCACTGCTCGGATGGCAAGTCTGCCAAACAGCCTCCACCTATGCAGCTTTTCAGCGCCAAGAGGCCCGTCGAGGGAAGAGTTTCAGGAATGATCTGGGATTTGGAACAGCTGCAGAACTACGCTCGGTTCGAACACAACCGACACAGCACATCTCGCGTCTGTAAAGTCAATTCTGCAGAGTTACACACACACACACACACACACACACACACACACACACACACACACACACATGTTTTATTTAGCCAATAAACACTCATTAGTCCAAAAGCTGGAGAAATGCCCCATGGAACCGTGTTTGTCCAGGAGGTGAGGACGCACTAGGGCTTTCCCCAACTAAACATAGACTTGGTCAACCAAAAAGTCAGACTAATGCCCCTTCCACAGAGCGAGTGTACCGCAGAAAAACACAGCACGTCCACTACTACGCTTCAGCGTAGATGTAGCTTCTTTTTGTTTTTACACCGTGTTTTGCACATCCTCATTACTTATGTACGGAAAACTAACCATGACGGAGGTTAGTACACTGAAGTCGTACTGCGCTCGGTATGACACTGTGTATACCTCAGTGTGGTGGAACTCTCGAATCTGATTGGTCAGACGGTGTGGCGTTGGTTTTGTATAACCGCACGGCTCGGACAGTGGTTCCGGCTTCGGCGTGACCGATATGTCGAGGTTGATGCGCTCGTTCGGACACGTTGTCGTTTCTATAGTAACAGGTCAGGCACCGGAACGCGCCCAGTTGAGGTCATTAGTTTACATACCCCTTCTGTAAAATCTGTAAAACGTTAACAATTTAAAAAAAAAAAAAAAAAGGAATCATAAAAATTGCCTTTTACTCCTTATTTAGGCTGAGTGGTTGGCACGTTCACGTTCACCTCGCACCTCTAGGTCCGGGGTTCGATTCCCGCCGTGGCCATGTGTGTGTGGAGTTTGCATGTTCTCCCCGTGGTGCGGGGATTTCCTCCGGGTTTCCTCCCCCGGTCCAAAGACATGCATGGTAGGCTGATTGGTGTGTCTAAAGTGTCTGTAGTGTATGAATGGATGTGTGAGTGTGTATGTGATTGTTCCCTGTGATGGATTGGCACTCTGTCCAGGGTGTACCCCGCCTTGTGCCCGATGCTCCCTGGGATAGGTTCCAGGTTTCCCCGTGACCCTGAAAAGGATAAAGCGGCATAGAAGATGGATGAATGGACTTTTTATTTATACTGCCCTGAATAAGCTGTTTCACTAGGACTGCAACTGACGATTATTTTGATAATCGATTCATCTGTCCGATTATTTCTTCCAGTAATCGTTTAGTTGGATCAAAAGACCAATTTTTGTCGCCTTTTATTTTTGTTTGTTTGGAGAAATGTATTTAAAATTTATAGAAAGAGTCTCAGGTGTTGGCGCTTTGTAACAGTCACGGTGCTTTGCAAAGTCTTTCAGCAAGGGAAGGTCCTTAGGACAGAGGAGTTTATGCGCTTCGTTTTCTCTGGAAAATAACAAGCTACCTTTTTTTGAGAGTGTGTGTGTGTGAGAGAGAGAGAGAGAGAGAGAGAGAGAGAGAGAGAGAGAGACAGAGAGAGTGAGAGAGAGGAAAGAGAGCGAGAGAGAGGAGAATTTTAGAGAGAGAGAGAGAGAGAGAGAGAGAGTGAGAGAGAGAGGAGAGAAAGAAAGAGAGTGAGAGAGAGGAGAGAGAGAGAGAGAGAAAGAGAGAGAGTGAGAGAGAGGAAAGAGAGAGCGAGAGAGAGAGGAGAGAGAGAGAGAGGAAAGAGAGC
The DNA here is from genome assembly GCF_023375685.1 of Ictalurus furcatus. NCBI lineage: Eukaryota > Metazoa > Chordata > Actinopteri > Siluriformes > Ictaluridae > Ictalurus > Ictalurus furcatus. Next base: position 10,409,286 of record NC_071255.1, on the reverse strand, counting down.
GAGAGAGAGGAGAATTTTAGAGAGAGAGAGGAGAGAGAGAGAGAGAGAGAGAGGAAAGAGAGAGAGAGAGAGAGAAAGAGGAGAGAGAGGAAAGAGAGAGCGAGAGAGAGGAAAAAGAGAGCGAGAGAGAGAGGAGAGAGAGAGAAAGAGTGAGAGAGAGAGAGAGAGAGGAAAGAGAGCGAGAGAGAGGAGAATTTTAGAGAGAGAGGAGAGAGAGAGAGGAAAGAGAGCGAGAGAGAGAGAAAGAGGAGAGAGAGGAAAGAGAGAGCGAGAGAGAGGAAAAAGAGAGCGAGAGAGAGAGGAGAGAGAGAGGAGAGAGAGAGGAAAGAGAGAGCGAGAGAGGGAGAGAGACAGAGAGAGAGAGAGGAGAGAGAGAGCACGAGCAAGAGCGAGAGAGAGGAGAGAGAGAGGAAAGAGAGAGCGAGAGAGGGAGAGAGACAGAGAGAGAGAGGAGAAAGAGAGAGAGAGAGAGCACGAGCAAGAGCGAGAGAGAGCGAGAACGAGATGAATTACTCTTAAAATAGCCACAGAAATGTACTTAAGACCAAAAAAGTGTGCGAGTAAGAATTCATTGTAAAAGTTCTCAGGGGGACTTTAAGCGAGGAGCAGGGGTTAACCCTCTCAGTGAATCTCGAAGTACGACATCGATCGACCGCACCCCAGTTCTGAAGGATGAACTAACAGAAGTACACATGAAGCAGACTGTACACAAAGCACAATACAAAAGCACAGATCATCCTGTACTACACTTAGATTAATTAAGAAATAAACAAACAAATAAATAAGAATCGCAAACATGAATAAAACTAACGCTCATGAAGCAATTCCATTTGCAATAACTTATACTGGATGAGCTACGGTCTCACCGATAATAAACCGAATGCCCCTTCCGCTAAAGGCCATCCTGTTCCAGCTGCTTCGTATTTACTTAAGGGTGTGTTCGAGATTTAGTCTGTTTGAGTGATGATGTAATGGTGCTCAAACAAAAACCCCACAGCAAACCCTATGGCTGAGCGAGTGAGGGGGGGGGAGGAAGAAAAAAAAAAAAAAAATACAGAAAACATTGTATTTTTTTTTTCCTGAAAGGATGGTAGACTCTAGTTCTGGATTCGACCGGACGAGTCAGTTAGCCACGAGTAGACGCTTTTTCATTCGGCACATGAGACTAAATTTTCACTCCGAGTAACAGAGCAACGATCGCTGAGAGCGTGTTCGAAATAAACACACAGCGTATGAAAAGGATTCGGCGGACACCTCGTGCCTACTCGAATCGGCCCCTACTGCAGAGCAGGCTCGGTCATAACACGCTCTTCCTCAGCGAGAAGCAAAGACATTCAGCCCTCCTTTATTACGGAATAAAATCCCGGGCTTTCGTGATCGGACTTCACGCAGGTTACCGGAGCGCTAATGACGACTGCTCGTTTATACTCGGACGATACTAGTGCTTGGTGGAGAACTCGGCCTGTTGTTCTTCGAGTCCTTTTTTTTTTTTTTTTTTTTAAAAAACCTGGAACACTTTTTGAACAGACGTCTGTGTTACCATCAAACCAGTACTGAATTCATTTTAAGAGCAAACAGGATTGGGCCGTAAACAAGCACGGAGAGGCAGCATCTCCTCAAAGGCAGTGAAACTGCTGCTCGAGTCCACACCCAATTATAACCGATCTTGGCAAATCCTACCATGTTATGCTGCTGATGCTAAATTTAAAGCTGTTAAAACTAATAAAATATTCCTTCAAAAATTTAAAAAAAAAAAAAAAAAAAGCACAAAGTAGTCACCATCCATGATGTCAAATAGGTCAAGAGGAGTTAAGTTCTTATGATAACGAGTCTTTATTGATCACATATACATATGCACAGTGAAATTCTTTTCTTCGCATACCCCAGCATGTTAGGAAGTTGGGGTCAGAGTGCGGGGTCAGCCGTGATACAGCGCCCCCTGGAGGAGAGACGGTTAAGGGCCTTGCTCAAGGCCCCAACAGTGGCAGTTTGTTAGTGCTAGGGCTTGAACCCCCGTCCTTCCGATCACTAACCCAGCGCCTTAACCGTCAAGCCCCCACTGCCCCTGGAATTATCACTATATGTCTCCGCTTCGAGAGTAACACAGAGTCAGCATTTATCAGCTTAATTAATAATAATGACTCGTTACCACTGTATCTTGTTGCCTGTGTGTGTTTTACAGAGCACTCGCACTGCAGCGAAGTGACGCGTCGAACCGGCCTCAGATTCGCGAGCACGGATGAAAATCCTGCCCCGAGGTTTGCGGGAGTGAGAGTGGTGTGAAGCGACGTGAAGAACAGCGGAAAAAAAGAAGGAGAAGAAGAAGAAAAAAAAAAAAACGGTTAGGAATCGACCTCATGCTCATGCAAATGAGAAGCAAATATCACCAGACTGTGGCCAATGAGATCGTGTTTATGTGCCGGGGGTCTAATTGGAGCGAGACACGCGCTCACTGCCAAGGAATCAGCGCAGTGCAAGACTGAAGTGGCAAAACATGATGTGATGAGAGCACCACAACACGTGATAGAGACTTTTTATACATCCCCGAAGCCACCCAATCCCTACCTCCCCGTACCACTTCAATCAGATCGGCTAAATGTGCTTGTTTTATTAGCAACCCGTTCCAACGCGGCCAAATGCCGATGAAGGAGATGTTTCACTTCGCGTGAACATGGTATTAGTCAGCTGAGGCTAACAGCCTCGAAGGCATATAGTAGTACTAACTTAATCTCTCTCTCTTTTTTTTTTAATCTACTTGAGCACATTCGATAGAACCGGTCTTATAGAAATCTTAAGAGTAGTAATAACATATCTCAGTACGTCGGTCATGATGGGCTGTGTACTGTATCTCCTTCACGGTCCTCAATTCACCCATGACAAAATATTGCATCCTGTGAATATTAAAGGCACTGTGCTTTGAAACCGAGAGCTACAAATGGTTCCGCTCGTATATAGAGGGTATGCACTGACGTCACTTTCCCAGCATAGCACGCCGAACTGAGGGGCGAAACATCCAGCAAAACGGCTGGTTTTAATAGGGGACGCTGCGAAAACGCTAGAATAACTTAACGATGATCGGCTTAAATTAAAGGCAGTTGAACTCGACAGTGACCCTTACGACTTGCCCAAGAACCCGTGCTCCACGGACGTTGGCATGTGGCCAGAAATCGGTTTCCCCGATGTACCTGAAGCTTGAATGCACATAAAAGCCTTGACGCTTGGTCCTACTTCAAGGTGGGATTTGTCGGAGAAACGAAACACCAATAAACATTCTGGTTGGATGTACAAATATTTGTATTTTATTCTATAATATTTTTTTTTTGATCATAGAATTTTTTGTGAAAATTTACATTCTACATAACACCCCACCCAACAACCCCAACAAACAACCACGGCCAAAACCAAAAGAAAGGGGGAAACAAATAAACCAATAAACAAACAACCAGAGAAAAAAAACAAACAAACAAACTAACAAACATAAAAACCCAAAACAACAACAACAACAACAACAACAAAAAGGGGTAAGATGATCAGGAATTACAGTCCACCTCTCCTCGATCCACCACCAGGGTGCGTACATCATTGAAGTAGGTAATAAATTGTGCCCATTTTCCCAAAAATGAGTCACCCCTGCCTCTGATGCTGTACTTGATTTTTTCAAGTTTTAAAAAGAAGATTAAATCTTTAAGCCAGACTGATATAGAGGGGGGGGGGGGGTTGTGGAGAGGTCCAAGACAACAGTATTCTGCGCCGAGCAAGTAACGACGCAAAGGCCACAACACTAGCTTCTTTATGGTTCAGAGGTATTTATTCTATCATTTTATCTGTAAGCTAGCTAGTTCTAGTTTATTTGTCGCTAGCGCTGCTTCCGCTTACTAACGTTATATATTTGCGAAGGTCAAACCCAGTCGGAGAATGAACGAGCCCCCGGTTATTCATCAAAGGAAACAGGCAGCGTTTAAAAAGAAATATGTAGCAAATTATTCATCGTTGTACGACATGAATACCACGTGCCAAAAGAACTCGCACTTACACTGCTCCACTTAGTAAAAAAAAAAAAAAAAAAGGAATGAATGGATTTTTAGCACTCTGGAAAAAGACAGCTCTGAATTCTTGTTGAATCTGTTAGCACAGTCGATCTCAACAGCTTTTTCCCCCGTTTCAGATGCCTTTTTTTCTGTTTTCGCGGAACTCACGCTGTACACTAATGCTGCCGCTCAGTCTTTTTACCGCTCCGTCGGCGTGACCGCGGCGACTTCCGGGAACCGCGACCTCACACGTGCGTACCCTCTATTTAGACGCACACGACAGCCGCTTTAACAGGAACACACGTACAGCTGCTCATTCGTGCAATTATCCAACCGGGCAATCCTGCAGCAGTGAAATGCATAAAATCATGCAGACACAGGTCAAGAGCGTCAGTTAATGTTCACATCAAACATCAGAATTGGGGGACATGTGATTTCGGCGACTCTGGTTGTCGGTGCCAGATCGACTGGTTTGAAAACAAAAACAAAACAAAAAAAACATCCAGGGAGCAGCAGTTCTGAGGAAAGAAATGCCTTGTTGATGAGAGAGCTAACAGGAAGGCTAGAGTAACTCGTGAATAACCGCTGGTTACAACCGCGCGGAGCAGAGAAGCATCTCCGGACTCGTACGTCAAACCTTGAACAGGAATCTGACGCTACAGTGCGCACAGACTCAATGAAGATCGGACGATCTGCCCAGTGTAGCTTTAGGTGTTCCTATTAAAGTGTCAGACCCGTGTACGCGTACGGGATTTTCACAGCCAAGCTCAGTAGGCGCTTGTAATCGCCATCCCTTATAAGGGAACGGTTCTGGCGGTTGGCGCGGTGGAGAGGAGGCTGTCTGAAGTGCTGCTTGATCTGTTGACCCCAATGACTAAAAGGCCTGGTTAATTTCCACAACCTGGTGATGACAATGAGTCATTTATGTTACTGTGTGAATCGGTCGTTTTCATCTTTTGTAACATTAGTGGAAATCCATTAGTATAAATCACAGCCGCGTCTACTTTGCTTGCAGCGGTCACGCAAATGTTGGAGGCATTCATCGGGGTTGCGCGCAGCACGCAGGCTCATCACGGCCTTCATCTTATGCTACCACAGGCATAACCATCTACAAAGTCGTTTGTTTGTGTGCTACACAACTGGCTTGCTGGAGTAGTGTAACTGTAGCTTAACTGTAGTTCCACCCAAAGCTAACCTGAAGGTGTAACCTTTTAAACTAAGGCTACAAGCAGGTTGTAGATCCAGGCCGAGTTTACAAGTTTAATATTTACACGTTTCAGTGTACGCTGACGGACTATTTAAGAGGCAACGTTGCCGTTTTAAACGGCGATGTAATATTTCAGATTCATTTTTATCCTCTTGAGTAACGTTTTCTTATTGCTGTACAACCCTTCCTGTGATCCGAGTCAATATGCGAGGGATAATCCATGGCTGGGTGTGCGTTACACGATTTTAATGCACGATGTGGAAGAAAACAACCACCTGAGAGAGAGTGAGAGATGGAGCGAGAGAGAGAGAGTGAGAGAGAGAGTGTGTGAGAGAGAGAGAGAGCCAGAGAGTGAAAGAGCGAGACAGAGAGAGAGTGTGTGTGAGAGATAGAGATAGAGAGAGATAGAGAGAGAGAGAGAGAGAGAGAGAGAGAGAGAATGACCTGCGTCTGTGCCACGTATCTTCTACTAAAATGAAGCTGGGAGTTTAACTACAGTATGCAGCTGTAACTGAATGTTACTATGGTTACAACTGTTTATAGGCGGCGCGTTCATTTAGAACGGTGATTAAACTGACTGGAGCTACCTGTGTGTTATACGGTTTGAACGCACACCTTCCAGCCAATCAGAATAGAGTATTCAGTCGGTTTAAGACACTCAAGTATAAGAAACAAAGACAATTCAAGACTTTTAAAAATTGTTAGTTACATACATACACCATGTATACGCTACATATGTATAAACATGCGTCTTAAAATGTGACAAATACTAATGTGCGTGTGTGTGTGGTGCCACTATTGTTCTTACTATTGTTCCTATTCATATGTGTGCTACTACGATTGGCTGTTTCCGTTTCCCTGAACAGCAAGACACCTTTTAACCCCAGCACTCTGACCTTCCCTGCAGATTCACATACTCACCTCCAACAACACTCACTGGTCCTTTATGTAAGAAAACATGGCTTTAGTGCCAGGCGATGACTTCAGCGTGTGTCATTTTACCGGCGTGACTCGAGTGTCCGGCTGAGCGGGCCATCAGTAAAGATTCTGCGTGAGTAGCAGGAAGACTAAGCGTTACTCATGGTTGGAGCAGAAACGAAGAGTGAGCGCATGGAAGACGGGGATAATACGAGGAAGCCTGACTCAGACTGATAAAAACGTGCGAGAGGGAAAAAAAAGGAACAACAACAAAAAAAAAATGGTACTGAAAGGGAGACAAAAAGAAAAAAAAACTGGAAAGGACGTTCGGTTTCGGATAAACCTTAAAGCGTCGCCTGTCGCCTGGAGAGACACGTGGATATGATACGATTTATCAAATCCGTCAAACAGCAAGAGACCGCGCCAGGGCAATTCGTATTCCAGCCAAGCATGTTTGTGTTTCCTACTGATTTATAATGCCACAGTTTATGCTGACCATGTGTGGCGGCTTGATCAGATACACTTGGTTTAAAAGAAAGTTGGGAAATGGAAGAACCATAACACATGGACGAGAAAGGAAAACACTTTCACGGTCATATTTTTCTAATATGTAATAGCCATCACTAAAATATGTGATGCGACCCAGGCCAAGAACAGAGTTGTAAAAAAATGACAATTTCAGCGCTTTAACGCCGATGACCGAGTTCAGATCGGGTCGTGCAGGGACCGCGTCTGCTTTCTGAATTGTAGAAACCGAAATCCGTAAAAAAAAAAAAAAGAATGCAATTGTGAGAAAGACTCCTGCATTTGAACCGATACGAATCATCAGTATTCACCGTGGGAGGTGGGGTTCAGTATCGGAGAGAAGCAGGTCTGCGCTTGTCCAGGTCTTCAGTGCTGGCAGTGAGTTCGTACCTGCTTTCTGACAGTTCCCACAGCACCACACCTGTGCTGCTTCTAACGGAAAGCTACATTTATTACTTTTCCCACACTACCGTGTTTCAGCTGACACGCACACAATTTCAGATTCCTCACTTGTGCAAATCCTGACGTGGTCAACACACACACACACACACACACACACATATATAACTGGGTATTACGGTTGTTGTACTTAAGGGATTTAAGGCACGACTGGCCTCTGTTTCCTGCTCAGCCGCTTTCAGACTTTAATAAACATATTAATTCTCACACATAATGTTTCTGTTTAATAGTATCATAATAGAATGTAACAATACAGTGTACCATAGTGTATATGAGGCACTTATACATATGGATAATCATATGTCTTCAAATGTGACAAATACTAGTGTGTGAGTGTGTGTGTATGTGTGCATATGTGTATATATGTGTGCATATCTGTATATGTGTGCGTATGTGTGTATGTGTATATATGTGTGCATATGTGTGTATGTGTATATATATGTGCGTATGTGTATATATATATGTGTGCGTATGTGTGTATGTGTATATATATGTGCGTATGTGTATATGTGTATATATGTGTGCGTATGTGTATATGTGTGCGTATGTGTATATATGTGTGCGTATGTGTATATGTGTGCGTATGTGTATATATGTGTGCGTATGTGTATATATATGTGTGCGTATGTGTGTATGTGTATATGTGTATACATGTGTACGTATGTGTATATATGTGTGCGTGTGTGTGTATGTGTTTATGTATGCGTATGTGTATATATATGTGTATATATGTGTGCGTATGTGTATATGTGTATACATGTGTACGTATGTGTATATATGTGTGCGTATGTGTATGTACGTGTATATGTGTATATGTGTGCGTATGTGTGTGTGTGTATATATGTGTGCGTATGTGTGCATATGTGTATACATGTGTGCGTATGTGTATATATGTGTGCGTATGTGTGTATGTGTATATGTATGCGTATGTGTATATATATGTGTGCGTATGTGTATATATATGTGTGCGTATGTGTGTATGTGTATATGTGTATACATGTGTACGTATGTGTATATATGTGTGCGTATGTGTGTATGTGTTTATGTATGCGTATGTGTATATATATGTGTATATATGTGTGCGTATGTGTATATGTGTATACATGTGTACGTATGTGTATATATGTGTGCGTATGTGTATGTACGTGTGTGTATGTGTATATATATATATATATATATATATATATATATATATATATATATATATATATATATATATGTGTGCATATGTGTGTGCATGTGTGTATATATGTGTGCGTATGTTTGTATGTGTGTGTGTGTGTGTGTATATATGCGTGCGTATGTGTGTGTGTTTGTGTATGTGTATATATACATATGTATGTGTGCGTGTGTGTGTGTGTGTGTGTATGTATGTGTACATGTGTGTGTGGTGCCACTATTGTTCTTACTATTGTTCCTATTCATATGTGTGCTACTACGATTGGCTGTTTGAACAGCAAGACACCTTTTAACCCCAGCACTCTGACCTTCCCTGCAGATTCACATACTCACCTCCAACACGCGCGGTCACACTCACTGGTCTTTTATGTAAGAAAACATGGCTTTAGTGCCAAGCGATGACTTCAGAGTGTGTCATTTTACTGATTTGTGATGATTTGTGCTGAAAAAACTCCAAAAAGGAAAAGACAAAAAAAAAAAAAGAAAAAAAAGAAAAGTTTTGTGGGTTTTCCCTTCCTCACGGCGACCTCACCCCACGCCTTGCTCTCTCGCTGGCTGTAGCTCGTTGCCACAATCGCTGCCAGAGACGACACTTTTCACACCACAGGATGTGGAGTCGCCCGACAGCTCCGGATATTTAACACGCCAAATATATCTGCCTGGTTTCGGCGATGCCTCGGCGAGCCTCTTTGATGCGTCGTTGAGTAGTGCACGCGTAACCGTCGACTGCCGATCGGAGAATGGAGAATGCTGTATTGGAGAATGCTGTATTTTGTATTCTGTATTTTCAAGACGCTGCATTGAAAAGCACATTAAGGGCTACAGAGTGCTGGCCACTCCGGACAGCCTATAAAGCACATTATGACTAAACATCACAGCTGTGTAGTAATTACGCCACCTATATGGTGTGGTTAAACCTGGCCTTTGAGAGCGGATGAAGTATGTGGCACAACTGTGTGATTTTCACAAAGACTAGTGAGAAAACTCTCTCTCTCTCTCTCTCTCTCTCTCTCTCACACCCCTAAAGCACAGAGCACTTCTTCACTGAGACTGAAGAGATGCGACATACGTTTTCTGCCTCGGGCTCGAACTGCTCATGAAGACGTGCTTATGTTTGGGCCTGAAGGAGAAGCGAGGGGAGGGTTTGTGGGAACGTGGAAGGGAGATTGGATTTTTTTAAGTGACGGAAACCGAATTTTGCCAAGACGCTCAAGATTAACAAGTCAAGTCATGAGTCGACCTTCTATTAGAATTCATTTTGGCACATGTCCAGGTCCACACGTCTGTTGCAAAAAAAAAAACAGGCAACGTGCACAGCGCGGCTGTGGATCAGGTGGTAGAGCGGGGCTGTCCACTAATCGTAGGGTTGGCGGTTTGATTCCCGGCCCATGTGACTCCACATGCTGAAGTGTCCTTGGGCAAGACGCTGAACCCCGAGTTGCTCCCGATGGCAAGTTACGCGTCTTACGTGGCAGCTCTGCTACCATTGGTGTGTGTGAATGAGACGATGTAAAGCGCTTTGGAATATACTACAGAAGTGCACACCATTTACCATAGCCTTTTAGATCTGTAAAGTTTTCAGTCTTAAAGTCCCTGTGAGGAATCTACATCCCTGTGAGGCGTTTACAATCGTATTTACGAGCATCTGTAGACGGTGGCGTAGGCGTCCGGCGACGTACTCCTACATAATGTGAACTTGTGTCCTAAGAGGCGGGGTCACGTGCACGCGCAAGCCAGAATGTGCAGAAAAAGAAAAAAGCCTCATGATTCGTGTGTAGTAGAGAGTAGGACGGAGGAAATAAACACTCTGATTGACTTGGGTGCGATAAAGAGTTGTTTACGTTTTACTCGATAATTTGTGGCGGCATTACTCGGAAATATTCAGGATGTCGGAAATACAGATTTTTTTTAAAAAAGAGCCGCTTAATGCACAGCATTCCTCCTGCTTTATTTCCAGGAAGAAGAGAGCAACGATGGTCCTGCTGGTTTCCATCGGCTCATGTTTGTGTTAACGTCCACCTAGATGAACTCAACATTCATCACTGCCAGAAGCGAATTTCTTTCTCTTTTTTTTCCATCGAATCCTGCTTCAAGATAATTGGCTTTTCTCACCAGGTAAACATTAGCATTCAGTCAAGAGGCTTCCTGGCTTGTGAGCGTCTGGTCGCATGAGAAATCAAATTCTCTATACCTTGTGTTCATTAAAAAGAAAGCGAGTTGATATTTGCTGGTATTTGACAAACCGAGGTCGTTAGGAAACAACAAGAAGCAGGCAGAGACGCACGTATGAACTGAGTTGCTGGAGAAATCGATGGTGTGTCCCCGCTGAAAAACATAAAAGTGCACCCAGACCTAGTGGATGCGTTCACCTGTTTCCACACGCCGTACCGCAGCTGCTTTTCAGATCGAGGTACACCAGGACTGTTACAGACATATAGTTCATTTCATCAGGTCGCTCTGTAGGCGTACAAATTACAGACTGCGGAGTATGTTGCTGTGCACGATGCGTCAGTCCCGCTCCAGCTCGTCATCCATCAATGAAATGGACCACCATGGAGCAGATATTATGTGGGTGGTGGATCATATACAGAACAGCAATGGCATGGCCGTTGTTACAGTGTGTGGTTCGGGTGCGAGTTTTATAGGAGTGTAGGATTTTAAAACTTAGCTTGTCGACATGCTGGGCCCGAGAGGCGAGTCATTTTGAACAGGTCTGCCAATGGATACGTCTCAATCAGCTCCCTAGGTGGTGAATCAGTAGATCTTGTACACGAGTTCCATGGCTCGCTAAACACTGGGACACCGACGACACAATTTCCGGCGAGACGGCTACGTACTCGCGTTGTAAAACGCCCCCACTGGCATTCGTCAACGACAGGCAGGACCGATATCGTTCTCACGTTATACGTCAATATAAAGTTCGATGCAAACAAATCGTAAATAGAAGGTCAAATAAAGTTTGAAAAAAAACGCTAACGTAAGTAATCATGTGAGATCTATGACAACGATAACGTTTGTAACGAAGTTGGCTGAGAGTTCATCTGCCGTATTAGTCGAGCTGAGCGGCTTCAGAAAACACGGCGTCGTTTAACGTAAGGGAACGTCGTGAGCGTCGATGCTCCCTGGTTTTTGCGCTGCATTGTGGGATTTTTTCCGGTGCACTGAAGGATTTTGCGATTCGGACAGCTCTTAAAATGGCCGACTCCCTGATCACTGCCCTGACTACTGAACTAAGGAAAAATCTGGATTAATGCTTTGGCGCTGTCACGTATCTATCACTTATCTAGTAATTACACTGTAAGATATATAGCACTAGAAGCTATAGGAATATAGACTACCTCCTCTTTAATCCGCTTCATCATTTACCTCATTTTCTCCCCCCGCCCCATTTTTAAATGATATTACTAGTTAGTGTTGAGATGAATCAGATGAATTTAATGCTTGTCGATCAAATAAACCACGTTCTTAGTTTGTCATGTCACGCTACATGACTTGGTCCAATATGAATGCTCAGATGTTTTGCTGCTAAGACAACATTACATTTGGTCATAATCAATATTATCACATATATAATATAGTTTCGGATTTTTTTTTTCCCCTCAATAGTTTCACTGATGTTGCTCCTCAACTGTGACTGTGTTTAGAAGGGCAGCGTTGGATTTCCTCATTATGATGCTCCACTCGTCAGCGTACAGGGTTTACACAGGCTTGGAATAATCGTTCCTGCTTTTAAACATGGCGACGCGTTTCGTTTACTTGACGGCTGTGGTGTTTTGATCTCGGGTCCGGCGTGCCGATTTTAAAACCTCCTGATACGTGTGTATTGACGCTGCGCTTTGTGCAAATTGACTAACCGAGCTGAAGGACTGAAGGAGCGTCACTTGATGCGGATAACCTCGACGTTACTGCCATTCGCAGCAATCCCACGTGACATTATGGTGGCTTTATGGTAGATAAGTGGGCGGCTGTGGATCAGGTGGTAGAGCGGGGTGTCCACTAATCGTAGGGTTGGCGGTTCGATTCCCGGCCCACGTGACTCCACATCCCGAAGTGTCCTTGGGCGAGACGCTGAACCCCGAGTTGCTCCCGATGGCAAGTTAGCGCCTTGCGTGGCAGCTCTGCTACCATTGGTGTGCGAGTGTTTGTGTGTGTGAATGGGTGAATGAGACACAGTTTGGAGAGTGCCAGTTAACGCAGAGTGCTGTTTTACGTTACTCAGTAACACTAAAAACAGAAAGATGCCTTCGAGCGTCAAGTAAGCCTTTACCTCTTCATGCACACCACTAATGTGTAATTATTAACTTAGGCTCTGTTATGTTACAAAGAAAAGAAAATATTAAGGCTCGTGTGTATACACTTGCAATACTTCGAAGTTCAACTGCAGCGTTAAAAAAAAAACAGAAACGTGATTTAAAATAAAAAGACAGACGGGCGCAGTCAGTACTGTTAAGGCCGAGACCAAGAGAGGAGAATGGACGACAGAGAAACACGAGGTGATGCGTGAATGATTTACGGCAGCATCGAAGCAGAGGCAGGGTAGAGTACGGGAAGACTGGGAGCATCACGAGGAGGCCAAGAGAATGAATTATGAGGAGAGACAACGCACTAGATCACGTACTGGAACAACTCAGGAAGACGAGGGCACAGACGCGTTTAATGACTCCTTTAACGTCGTAGATATAAGACCGAGAATATTGCTAACAGTAAAACAAATGAGTGCTCTGAGAACATCTTTATCAAGTTGGTAAGACACCTAAAAAAAAAAGGCGCCGGCCGTAAAAACCGCGACCACGGGTAAATTCCGCCGTCTTCAAAATGAATCGATTCCAACCGTTTTTTTTCAGACGAACAGCGAGTGGATGAGAGAACAGCGTGCGGGAAGACGCGCATCCAAAAACACACCGATTAAACGTGTCCTGCTAAATCGCTGCTACTGGACAGCAAGACCTGCCCCCAGGGGGCGGGGCATATATCGATTTAGAGAGCGTTTAATTGGACGGTCAAAAAGATTTGCACAAATATGAATCTTAAAATATTTTTTTTTTTTTTAAATTAATATTTCCAGTAGTGACAAACTATAAAATTTAAACTAGAATATTCCTTTTTTTTTTTTTTCCAGATACAGTGTTGCATCAGACGAAGGAAGAGGTACAGAAACACCAATTTTCCGAAACACCAATTTCGATTTCAGGGACACTTTAGACACCACAAGGTAATGAGGAGACTACAGGCCCTGTTCACATTAGTGCGTTTGAAAATGAAAACGATCCTCGTCCACACTGGCGTTTCCGCCGCGTTTCAGAAACGATCTCCGTCCACACTACACGACCGAATACGCATGTCACATGACCATTCATGCACACTGGGCATGTGCGTACAAGTGTAAACAGGAAGTTGGTTGCTAGTCGAAACCGGCGTTCCACGTAGGGATTACGCCGCTTTGTTGTCGATCGCTGAAATCGTAGCTCACCTCTTGCGCATGTAGGCAGCTGCTGTGTTATAAAATACAGAATGTAACTGCACAATAGCTGCTCAGAATGACAACAAAGCCAGCAAAGCTTGCGGCTCAGTCTCCGTGTTGTTGTGTATATGATCAAGGTAGCGTAATGGTCATACTGTAGGGGCTCGACGAATCAGGGAAGGATACGCAACGATCCAGAAGACCCAATGAGGGAGCGAATGTGGGCGGAGCCACGCCTTCGTTTTCAAAAGTCTTCGTTTTTGGTCTGTTTACACTGAAACGCGAGCCCGGAGTTTTCAAACTAAAACGGGATCTTCTGCGTTTCCAAAACTTTCCAGAGTAGTGCAGACGACAGACGTAACCGTAGCAACGGTTATGCGCTTTAAAATGAAAACGCACTAGTGTAAACAGGGCCTACACATATCCATTCACTAGATTTAGGCGGTATGGGGGGGGGGGGGGGGGGGTGTGTGCGCGATCTCATGGTACATGGAATCATTTTCACGACACACGATAGCCCAAGTTCTACGTTCACATGGAACAGAAGGAAAAACATTTTTACTTGTTGCTCTCTAGTTACAACCCCTTCGAGTCCTACATTATTATTATTCAGTAACTACAATGAATCATTCAGTATTGAAACTAGTAAGAAATGTCTGCAGCTAAGAGAGTGAGGAATGTATATCTGTACACCTCCTGAGCAATTCAGAGACTAACCGAACAGTACGATATCATTACGTCTAGACTTCGTATGTCCGTTCTTTAAGAAACATAAAACTGGTTTTTCTTCGTCTCATGCCCTTCTCTCAGTCTGTGGAGGGCGGTTTATTTCCTCACTGTATCGTTAACACAATCTCTCTTGTTCTTGGTGCTCTGACCTCCGGTGACCTGGCCCTGAGCAGGTCAATGAGACAGCAGTTCCTCACACACACGCACACACACACACACACACACACACACACAGCAGCCACCTGCGCTCACTCATAAACCGTCAGCTCGTTCCTCCTATGCATGTCAGGAGCTGTTCTACACATCGAACACGTTAACAAGCCACCGAATGGATGTAAACAATGCGAGTCCCTACACGACTGCTTTTCACAACCAAGTGCTATTCTTATTACACCTAAGCGATCCATTAAGGATCGTAACCAGCGATGTGGCTGAAGTTACACAGGGCTCCGTCGGAAAATCACTGCTTCCTTTACCGAGCAGTCGGGAATTTCCAGAGGAAAATCAGTGCAGTTTGGATAGCTTGTGAGACACTGCGCCACACCGTCATAATATTACATGTTAATAAGGCAATGTCCGTAAATCCCCGTAAACTATCAATGGTCACATTAATGTCTTCCAGAACCTGAAGCTCAGAAGGTCCAGACATGCCTCGTAACTACATACCGTTCCTATTAGTTTCACGCGTTAAAAAATTATTCACAGTAGTTGCTTTATACCACAGCACTGTTGAACTCTCTAAGGTGATTGGTCAGAAGGCAGTGACTCAGGTTCTATAACATAACAGCAGCTCTGATAGACCCAGATGCGTCCGTATTAACGGGCTCGTTCTAAAATATTAACGTTTCTATAGCAACATGTCATTCACGGGGACTCGTATGGCAGACAAGCCACATAATATGTCTCTTCAAAAATCTTTATTTTGATACGTGGACGTTTTCTGTAAGGAGACGTTGATTTAGAGTTTATTGAAGGAGTCTCCAGTGTCAATGCTTTGTAGGTTTTCCACTACAGGAAAGTCTTCAGGACAGAGGGCTTTGCGGCTGGGGAGGGGCTGACTGTTTGTAGCAGTTATAACACAAGAACTAACTTGTCCCGCAGACGTTGCGCAACATGTGACTATTTACAGTTAGAAGCACAATGTGTTGTTCATTCATAAATTAATAATCATTGCTGGTTTTGTAAAATCGTCAACTTCGGGGAGGTAGGAGGCGTCCGGTTTGCGTCAATCCGAGTCAGCGTTGATTATTTTCCTGTAACAGCACTGTCGTGTTTTAGTAAGGACTTAAAGTAAGTGACTGAGTAATGCACAGTAACTGTAAGGAGTTCAAGACAAGCCTACTTTATGCCGACAAAAATGAGGGATGCACTGATTTGATGCCCAGTGTTTCAGTACTGGGTTATTATTCTATATCGGTATCAGACTGGCTTCGATATCTTTTTTAATACCAACCCATTGACGTATATTACGCCATGAACGTGTGTGAAGTTGACTGACACAACCCATGACGTCTTACGCAGAGTTCACATGTGAATACAGAAGTAGCCACTGATGCTCTCACTATACTTGTGTATGCGTGCGTGTGTGTTGTGTGTGTGTGAGAACCAAAAAAGATTATATTTGCTAAGTCATAAGAATGTCATGTCATCATTCATAAAGTCGTTGTTGCTCAGAGATCACAATAGATGTGTTTCTATCCCAGTTGCACATTTAAAAAAAATGGAATATCGCATAAAACATTTGCAAATAAAGTGTTCAAGAGAAAAGAATCGTCGTTTCCAGGGAAACTGGTTCACCTCTCTCACCTGCTCTCTCTGCCTACACTTTTCTGAGCCAGTTATCCCGTCACATGATTTGTTGAGGCAAAGTCACATGACTTTAGCCGGATTAAGGTCATCAATAATCGCTGTTTACATGCTAGTTTCTTAAATCGGGTTGATATCGGATTATTGTTGTCCATGTAAACGTACTGAATATCGCGGTGAGAATGAACGATATATTGCTCAGCCCTAGCATTAACAAAGTCACACTGGGCTTGGGGTTTTTTTTATTTATTTTTTTCTTCCCACAGGTGTATAAGGACTGAAGAGCTGTCATTATGAACCCATGCTCCATGAGCTATATGAGAACATGTGTGAGAGGGAGAGGAACTTGGGCACTTTGCAGATTTAGAGGCAAACAAAACAGCACAAGTTCTTCCTGGAAACCGTCCAACACGTCCTCACACACACACACACACGGAGAGAGACACAGTGACGCCGAGAAACCGGGCAAGATTTAAAACACCACGCACTTCAGTGCTTAAATAATGTGAAAATAATCATAATTAAAAAATGATCATAATAATAATAATAGTATGGCAGTATGTCTTTGTAAACATTCCAATATGAACGAGGGCGAGAGAAAACAAAATCACAGCCCATTTAAACCCGGCAACAGTTGGAGCAACAACTGCTAACAGATCTCTAAATCCGCCATACAAGTCTGATCAAGTAGTTTATCATCCCGAATCACGCACTTTATTATCAGACTGTCTGAATCCGCGGATAAAAATAGTTCTCTTGTAATCTCTTTACTTACCGAAAAGCCAGGCAAGGAGAAGCTTTTTCCGATTTGATGTCCGCTTGAAAAAGTTTTTCTTAATTTTCCCCCGTTCGTCCTTCTTTGCTTTAATCCGAGTTCTTCAGTTTTGTGCAGGTAAAAATCCAACGGTTTATTTATTATTATTATTATTATTATTATTATTAAACCGCAGGATTAACAGTAACTCTACCGCTTTCACAAACACAAACACGCGCGCGAGACTAAAAGCGGTGTGAGTTCACTGTAGTTTAGTTTAGACGGGTGTGTGTGTGTGTGTGTGTGTGTGTGTGTGTGAGGGGGGAAACGATTTAAACACTCAAGATTTCAACAGCTGTGCACACTTGGAGTCATTTAAGTTAATATATTTAACCGAGTAGTTTCTTAGGTTAAATCTAAACAGAATAGCCACAGCTCTAACAACCGCTCTCAGGCTTTCCGTCCTCTGCCTTTCTCCTAGAGACCTCTACCAGGTGCTCATTTGCATAACTGCTCTCATCGCGTCCAATCACCGCGCGCTGATTTAAATATTCTATCAGACATTCAACCAATCAGTTACGAGTTGAGGAAAGACCCCGTGACCTGGCAGCGCGCTCTTGTAAATGATACTTGACGTGCGCTCGCGCCCCTGAGTGAATATTTTTTTTGTTTTTGTACTGGAACAGCGAGGTCTGTCAAGGGGATATGAGCTATCATATTACTGAAAAGGAAACAACAGGATTCACCTTGTTAACCCTTTCTTGACATATTTTTTTTTAAAAAAAACACCGTTTACTTAGAATTGTATGACATTTCTGTCGTTTTTAATTACAAAAATTGTCAATTTTTTTTGTTTACTGACTAATTGCTTATGGTTTATACAGAGAAAGATTTGAAGAAGAAGAAAAAAGTCAGTCAAAGCACCGTCTTTACCTGAAGATTTTCCTCTTTGTTCTTTCAAAAGAGTCCATTATTATAGAGCAGTCATCTGTAACTGTATACAATTACCTGCCTGAGGCAGCAAAGACAGTGATTTAGACGCTTCAGTGTTAACAGTCAGAACTTTGAGATTTCTGCTCAGTACTGAAGCGTGCACTGCTCTGAGGTGGTGGTGGAAAAATGGTTCAAAATGGTGTAAATCTGTCTTTCATAGAAAGCGAGGAATAAAAAAACCCAGAAAGGGCGTGGTGAAGTGAAGGCAGGCATTGAAGGACGATGGAGAATGGATGAAAGAGAGAGTGTTGATCAGTTATGTGTTGATACTTGCCCATCTCTTGCAAGGCTGTAACCAAAGAGACTAGGATCCAGCGCTATGACTCAATATGCATTCCCACATCAACACACATGTCTAACATGAGCCCAAACACCTTCTCTGTATGGGTTCGCTGCAAAAATATAGAATGGGTTACACAAGCTACAAGACAAAAAAAGAGGTTTAGGCTGTTGTAAGACAAAGAAGAGATGGACACAGAGCTTAGTAATACATATACATACATACATACATTATATATATATACAGGCACTCTGAGCTGTCTGTGGCTACGCAGCCCCATACAAAGCAAGCTGAGATGCACTGTTTGTTCTGAGACCCTTCTATCATAGACAGTATTAACTTTTTGGGTAATTTGTGCGAGCCTTCACTCCCCACACATATCAGTGAACCTTGGGAGCCCATGACCCTGTCACCAGTTCAGTGGTTGTCTTTCCTTGGACCACTTTTGGTAGGTACTAACCACTGCATACCGGGAACACCCCAAAAGACCTGCTATTTTGGAGATGCTCTGACCTATTCACTTCCTGCCTAATATATCCCACTCCTTCACAGGTGCCATCATAACGAGATAATCAATGTTATTCACTTCACCTGTCAGTGGTTTTAATGGTATGGTTGATCAGCGTATATCTATCTATCTATCTATCAATCTATCCACACACACACATCTATATCACTGACATGAGAATAATCAGAACTAAGCTGAGTTGACATTTTTAATAGTTTTAATGGATAATACAGAAAATGCCCTTTCTACTCTGTACTCTTATGGAACAATAATTTCTTTGGGTGTGCATGCCATTTACGAGCCCTACCTGCTCCCTGAAGATATTCATACAGCCCAGATGTTTCACTGTTAAATGCTGACCCAAAAGCAGGTGCTTAGCCCGAGTCTCTTTACAACCATCAAGTTCTCTGCTTTCCTGCTGTACTCTCTCTGTTTGCTTAACTCACGCAGCTTTATTGCCATACTTGTGTTGGTTAATGACATTTGGCTTGAATAGATCTATATGAAATTTCAACTGATGTAGTACTAATGTCACAGCTTCAGGGTCTTGAGCTCAGGTTACTGTCTGTACAGAGTTTCCCTGTGTTTGTGTGGGTTCCTCTAAATTTCTCCGGTTTCCTCCCACCTCCCAAAAAACATGCCAGTAAGTGAATTGACTACACTAAATCACAATTAGCATGTGTGTATGCGTGCGTGCATGTGTGTGTATATGTGTGTGTGTGCAGAAACCCTGATATTTCATCCAGGGTGTATTCCTCCCTCACAAGATCCACCACGACCCTGACCAGGATGGAGCGGTTGCTGAAGATGAATAAATGAATAAATGAGTACTGACATTGCCAATGCTGACGGTCTGCCAACGTAGATAGTCTTTAATTTGCAGAATCAGTATAATCACGCCATCCACATACCGGTTAGGGACCAGAGTTGAGGCACACAGGGAAAGTATTTTATCCCATCTAGAACTGCAAGATCAGCCTGCAGGATCACAGTGCACCATAGAAGAAGGATCTGTATACATGAGACTACAGAAAGTGCATATAGTTTGATGAGTGTAAGACAAGACCGGAGTGAACACTATAGTTTCAACGTAGCAATAAGTGCAGTATAAGACGAGAGCAGGGCAATACACAGTAACGCCACAGTAACACACTAACTACACACGACAGCAGGAGCGGCACCAGGATGAAACAGATTGCACAGCTGTGTGAATTGGACTTTGCAAATTACACCTGAGCGCTAAAGTTTGCATGCCCTTATTTTGAAATGATGAAACCAGAGAAACATTTGATGCACATTTTTACAGATGTGTCCTCATGATCACAAGTAACAACCCAAATAATATTTCTGAATGTGTTAGAAACGTTGACTTTTATTCAAGGACTTTTTCAGGTCTCTTTCTGTTTAATGTCTCTGGCAGGGTTTTTGTTTTTTGTTTTTTGTTTTTTTGTTTCCACTCTTGTGTCCAACTTTTTTCCTTTGGTGAATGATGGCTTTCACTGTTGGAAATGCTATCCACAAACACAAAGGTATCTTTTCATGCATTCCCCCCCTACCACCCCCTGGCTAGATGTGAAAGGACAATATTTTCTGTTTTAGGTCACAGATCACTGTTTTAAATCCTTAGACATTCAAAGGAGGTCAAATAAATCAACTAGAGCATATGAAGTCGAGTTTGCTAATAAAGAGAGCTACTGGCTTTATTGCTGTAATATTTCGTCTGTATATTAGAATGGGTTTTCAACAGGAGAATTACATAAACAAGAAATGATGGCAGATAGAGATCCTTTCTTGAATTTCTAATGGATTAAGGAGGATGGAAACCTGCACAATCTGTACATGACATTATAAAACATATCAAGAAACAGCATAAAGAGTATATACTTTATTATTAGCGTAATAAATCATTATATCTAATACCAGAAAGTGGAAAGCAACAAACTCGTTCAAAATGGTTCACTGTAATGGTACTTTTTTTTTTTAGTATAATTAAATAATAGTACTTTTACTTCAAAATATTCAACTTCATATCATTTATTTATTTTTAAGCACAGTTACAGAGTTAAAAATAGTCATGCATTTAATCCTGGAAGACTATAATCCAATAATAAATAATTCGGTCTCTTGACGAAAGTCCACACATCAGGCACCAAATGCTTAGTCGGCAGTAGCAATGTCCGAGACAGTGAAGACAGAAGAGCATCCTCAGCCTGATTTATCAGGAATGTTCCGTTTTAAACGTTTCAGTGGAAACAGCGTGATAATGGTCTGCAAATTACAAGACCCAAAACCTTTAGAGATATTCTCATTGCGCAACTTAAAACCCCAGCAGTATGAACGCTCGGAATGAAACTCGTTGACGTTCATTAGCGATTACAGTCTGTCGGTAATGCTCAGGGTAATGTCTAAGGGGCATCTTTGCTAGAGAGCTAACTACGTAGCTAGAATCACGGATGAAGCTAGCTAGCTAGCTAGCTAACAAACCTAGCAAGCTACTGAAATCCCAGCGGTATTTGGTTGAGTTAGCTATGCAGCTAACGTTAGCTCACTTGGTTAGTTATATAACTGTTCAAAATTGCATTCCGGTGTTTTTCACATTAGTTGTGTGAATTATTGAAAGTGATTTGCAAAGTAATTACTCAAGTAGTTTTTCACCAGAAAACGTATTTACTCTTACTTGTGTAATTTTCCTTTATCACTACTTTTAGCACCGTCTTTACAGTCAGTGCGTTTTGTAGTCTTTCCTCCACTGCCTAATACACTGACAACTTTGTGTGTATATTTATTTATGAATACGGTCAGTTGACGTTAATAGTTTATTAGTAACTAATAACCTGGCAGCTCAGTGCACCGCAAACATAATGACTAGACGCTCAGTCCTGAGTGATACAGCAGTACAGTACAAATCATTATACTGCAATAACGTGCTGGTGGTGGAGGCGGAGCTTCAGGCCTCATATTGTAAATTTATTGCTACGGAACTGGACGCAATGTGATATTCCCGAGCTCATAAGAACGGCCTTCTCCAAAACATGGCCTTAACTTTTATCGTCATAGCATATCGTCAATCTCTCCCTCGGGTTTTCACTCCCCCCCCCTCCATCTCCCTCATTCGCACCCTCTTTTCTTCCATGCTGCTTCTGCGGGCCGGGCTTTGTGCGTTGTCCTGGTAACTCCTGGGCCTCTTTTTCAACGTTGCTAAGACCTTTGAGTGTCGTCATGTTTATCTCCCCTCTTCACATTTGCTTTGTCTTTGCTCTGTTTTTCGCTTATTCCCCTCTCTCTCTCTCTCTCTCTCTCTCTCTGAATCTGCTATTTCTTGAATCGCTTTTATGTTGGCTGGAACTGGTTTTGTACTGTCACAGCAAAAGTTTCTCTCTTTTCCTTTATGCTTTGTGTAGGACACAGTGAAGCATGAAAAATGCAGGTCCTATCCTGTGTGGAATTCACTGAGAGAGAGAGAGGGGGGTGGAGAGAGAGAGAGGGAAAAAAGAGAGGAGAAAAGCATTCATTCTAAGGGACTCAGACAGCTGAGGGAAGATAGTCTCGGGGTTTTGACAATGTTATAAATCTACAGAGCGTGCGAGAGAGAGAGAGAGAGAGAGAGAGAGAGAGAGGGCGTGTTGTGTGTTTTATATTCCAGGGGAGCATTAAATTTCATTACATCACAGTTTGCATAAAATTTGTACATTCTAGGTTTAATATTCTTATATAAGCATTTCACAAAACCTCTATTGTTGTTGTTTTTTTTGAAAAGAGAGGATCATACCACATGCACACATAATCACACTTCTTTTGTGTGTGTGTGTCGTCGTCTCCACCTCTCTCTCTCTCTCTCTCTCTCTCTCACACACACACACACACACACACACACACACAAACACACACAGCTGTTGAGGGGCAGAGCAGTCTGATCACTCTCAGTATGTCAGGCCCGCAGAATGTTGGGAACTTGACACAAACTTACATTCCACTCATTCCCCTGCTGCAGCATTTAATCTCTCTCTCTCCCTCTCTTTCTCTTTCTTTCTTTCCATCCACACCACATTATGCCTCAACATCTCCACTGGCTGTCAATGTCACGTGTACACGCACGCACACACACACACACACACACACACACACACAGAGTACAGGTGAGTTCAGCGCCTTCTTGTCGTCCTCCATGGTGTCCAATAATACACTCTCATAAAAAAGGTACTAAACGGTACCTTTTCTTGTCATTGGGTTGGTACCCTTATCTATCACAACTTGATGATGTGTCTTTCACCTAGAAATGTGCATATAGTATATCTATATCTATAGTAAACTACATATACTGTACCTTTCATGGTAACAGACACAAAAGGTACAAAATGTGTACACTTGAGGATTCCACGCCAGGGACTAGGATTGGTACAGGTTTCCAGAGAGTGTACAGTTGCATGCTGCCTCAGGAGTAGCTGGGGTTTGTAAGATCTTTTTGCACCCAAGTGCTGGGATGATTCAGGGGGACATTCCGAATGTCTGCGTGTGTATGTGTGTGTGTATGTGTGTTTTATGTGAAATAAGATCAGTAACACTTGTTGTCTGGGGCCTCAGGGTGTCTTGGTGGCTTTGGGCTTCGTAAGAGTGTGTGTGTGTGTATGGAATGGAGCCATATAGAAGAACAAAGGGAAGGCGATGACTATAACTAATCTTATAACATGGATATTACAAGATAATATACACTTCAGTCTCTGCCACTTGGAAGACAATTCAATAAATCATTTCAATAAATAATGACACCTATAGTTGGACCTTTTTTAAAAAAAAAAAAAATCTCCTCAGTGATAAAAAACAAGCATGAAAAGTGAACCGAGCCAGGATTGTCCAATTACGAGACGCCCCTCCCCTGACTGAAATATAAGGGAATTCCACTATGTTATTTCAGATTGTTTGGATGATTTTTGAGAACTTTGAACAAATGATAGTAAGAATGTGTGAAATGTGTGAGAGATGCAGCCTGGAAGTTTTACGACTCACTTGTAGCGGTTGGTTGAGAGTGTGGCGGCCATTTATTAGAGCCGTTCCCAGGAGGCTATCGGGAGAGGTGAAGATGTCAGGAGGTCGTAGGGTCACAGTGACTGGGTGCTGGACTGGTGTCTGAATTGGGGGGGGGGGTCATCATGGAGGGTTGGGAACTCTGTGGAAAATGTGAATAACTCATAGCGTTCAGACAGAATACAAACAAATGACATGGATGAAGGACAGGCTTGTTAGAACTCGATTCTTCTCTCTTTTCTGCAGTACACACCCTAAACTCATTACAAGCAGACTAAAATCTTATATTATCAGAAGCACCTCTCTCACACCATGTCATCAAGACAGACATAAACACTGTTATCTGAGTGTGCCCTGGTCTTTGTCTCATAGTCTACATTGTACTATACAAATCCACCCACACCCCCCCCCCTTCCCCCCCACTCCCCCATCAGTCTGTCATTTAATGCCTCTATGATGTATTGGTTTTAGAAAAGGTAGGTGTGTGTGTGTTTGAAACTGATCCGCTGTCCTACAGCAACAGCTTTCTCTTCCAACTAAACCTTTCATGAGATCTAATTTCCTTAACGAGAGAGAAAGACAGAGAAATTGCTGGAGCTGTCTCTCTCTCTCTCTCCTCTCACATCCCTGAACCCACCCCTCCATTTTCTCTTTACAATTCATAATAAATCCGTTTGTCTTTCTTTTTTTTGTGTGTGTGCCGAGACAAACTAAGTGTTTTTTAGTGAGACTGTGGCTCAGTTCAATAGCTCCCTTGTCTGAGACTTGTTCCCTTGTCTGACTCATTGTCTTTCCTAATTACAGCTGCTTTATTCCTTTCTCTCTCTCTCACACACACACACACACATACACACTCTCTTTTCCTTGTTCTCGGACACCACTTTCTGTAAATGACTGTAATTTTCTGTCTGTTCTGGATACGCCAAACCACTACATGCTGCAAATTGCCGCCCACGATAGGCTCCGAGCTAAAACAGGAAGGCAGGTGAGTCTGAACACACCCTGTGCCTATTTTCTGATTGTCTCACATGGATACAGAGGTCTAATTCTGCAGCTCCAGGTATAACCTCAACTGTCTCTCTCTCTCTCTCTGAGCTGTATCTTGCTTTATAGTGAGAGTGAGCGGAGTGGGGGGTTGTGGGCTTTCTTTTCAAATGGCTGCCATTGCAATGGAGTGAGAGCCCAGGCTAAATATATCTATTGACACACAGACTCCGACTCCCAAACAGGGACAGGGTAAACACACACACAGCCTCAATGGCAATCATAAGTACACAAATTCCTCAAACGAACGTCTACGAAAGCTACGTGATGAAGAGTAGACTCTCTGCACGACTATACAGTCTATTGTAACTTGATCTGTTCATCTATGACATGGCTTCATCTTTTTGTTCTTCCTCTGTTTGGACCTTCAGAGCCACCATACTGAAAGCAAACTCTAGACACACAACAGCCAAGACACCTAATACACATCCTTTCCTCAAGACGAAACTCGAAAGCCATCTGGTCATGAATTTCACTTCATGTGGCTGTGTTCGGACCAGAGCTCAGGTATGAGCTCAAATTTCAGGTTCTCCAACCTTGCAAAAACATGCTTGTACGTGGACCGGTGACGATAAAATGCCTCTAGGTGTAATTGCATGGTGCCCTGTGATGGACCGAGTCTCACCCAGGGTGTATTCCGACCTCACATCCAGGGTTCACAGGATTGGCTCTGGAATGGATCCACATGACCCTGACCAGGGTAAAGTCTTTACTGAAAGAGCGGGTGAGAGAATGGAACTGGTAGCTAATAAAAATGATGCTAAACTGCATAATATTATATGAACAGCATACATATTATTGGTATCTCCCAGTGACATAATGTCAAAACATGGTTTTACCAATTAAAGGGGGTAAATATACGTATAATTCACGCACAAGAATGGCACCATCGGGGGGCACAGTGGCTTAGTAGTTAACGTGTTTGCCTCGCACCTCCACCCTGTGTGCGTAGAGTGTGCATGTTCTCTCTGTGCTTTGGGGGTTTCCTCCGGGTACTCCAGTTTCCTCCTCCAGTCCAAAGACATGCATTATAGGCTGATTGGCATGTCCAAATTGTCCATAGTGTGTGAATGTGTGTGCCTTGCGATGGATTGGCACCCCGACCAGGATGCCCCACACCTTGTGCCCCAAATTCCCTGGGATAAGCTCCAGGCTCCTCGGGACCCTGCGTATGATAAGCGCTATGGAAGATGGATGGAATGGCAACATCGCAAATCACTGAGCTTTTCCATAGTCATCCAGGTGTTCATCATTCAGACTGGTATTACTTGGCCTGTTAGTAATTCACATAGCCTCAAGTCAAAGGTCAAGTGCATCACACCTGTTTGTGTTTTAATAGTATTTGTAGTGTTTCAAGTCAAGTGCCAAGTCAAGTCAAGTGGCTTTTATTGTCATTTCAGCCATATACAGGTATACAGTACACAGTGAAACGAAACAACGTTCCTCCAGGACCACGGTGCTACATAAAACACGACACTAACCACATGAGACACCGAACTAAATAAGACCTACACATTCTATATAAAGTGCACAAGACAGTACAGTAACGATTAAAACAGGACAATGGGCACAGTAAGAGACAGCGTAGTGCTGACCAGTACACAGTTCTAGTATGGACGTGTCAGATATAACAGGTAGTGAATGTAAACATAACATACTATTATGTTGTACTCAGCAGATTATCTTATACCATATATGGGCATAGCAGTGATTGCAGGTAAAGAGTATAGAAGTGACAAGAAATGATAAGTGACAAGATATTTTTATAAGTACTGTAGCAGCAAAAATGCAGATAGTCAGTACAGAAATGTGTAAATGTGTGTGTGTCAGTCCAGTCTCTGAGTACTGAGGAGTTTGATGGCTTGGGGGAAGAAGCTGTTACACAGTCTGGCCGTGAGGGCCTGAACGCAGGAGGGTAAAGAGTTTGTGTGAGGGGTGTATGGTGTCATCCACAATGCTGGTGGCTTTTATTGCGGGCACAGCGTGTGGTGTAAATGTCTATGATGGAGGGAAGAAAGACCCCGATTATCTTCTCCACTGTCCTCATTATCCGCTGCAGGGTCTTGTGATCTAATACGGTGCAATTTCCAAACCAGGCAGTGATGCTGCTGCTCAGGATGCTCTCATTAGTTCCTCTGTAGAATGTTGTGAGGATAAGGGGTGCGAGGGGTTCTTTATCGTCCATTTGTCCACTATGTGGCTGAGAAAACTCCTTTTTATCTTTTGTCTTTATTGGATTTAAAGTTGATTCTGAACTATATACGTATACGGATAACTAACATTATGTGAAATGAAAACAAGGCACACTTAGTGAACACCATCGGCTAGCTAACGTTAGCCTGTGAAGTTTTTTTTTCTCTTTAAATAAAAAAAAATTAAAATAGGACTGGTTATCTAGTACGGTTACTTGTTTTCTGACTCTTTATACAGTTGCAATCAAAATGATTCAACCCGCATAGCAAATCAGGGTTATTGTCAAAATGTACACACTTTCAGCTGTCTGCAGTGAACAAATCAAACAAAAGCAACTGAAATAGTTCAACACGACGAATGCTTCAAGTTGTGCATAGCAAAGCTGCTACAATTGCACGATAAATTGTATTCAATAAATACTTTTTAAAGAAAGGCTAAAAAGCTTCAATGAAATATTGCAAGAAAATGAAACTGGCTTTCGTGTTTATAACGAACCTGCTTTTTAACAAGGGCATTATAGCATAGTAATCGTTGCAACCAAATAAATACGTTCGGCTTGTAACTGATCGTGACTGGGCTCAACAATTAAAAATAAATAAATAAATGAATAAGGGTGAATAGAACCCATGGCTGGGTCGTAATGAACCGATTTTGGGTCGTTAGAGCAAAAACGACACATTAGGTTCTACACATAACCCAACACTGTATGGTTAAACGAACCATACGTGTGATCTGTTCGATATTATTGGCCCAGCAGTGGGTTAGAGAAATGACTGAAATTCTGAATGACTGAAATTGGGTTACATTTAAGCCAGCATTACGTAAAGTGTAGATTTTCTACTCCCCACTCACGCAGACTGAATTACAGCTCGTGTGTTGTATAATGTGGTCATACGCTGCATAATATAGCACAAATACCGTATTTCGTAGTGTTCCTAGTTCTGTAGAGGCTTTGGATCTACATGACAAAAACGTGGATCAGATTACGAACCTGTGTGCTTTATCGCTCTGCTAATTCAGCCGAGATGAATTTGAATATTATGCTAACAATGAATCTGCATTGCCCCCTGGCTGTGTATTCGATGTGTACCGTAGTCACGTCAGACTCAGGACCTGGAGGGTTACAACGCTACAGGAGATCTGTTTTCTTTTCA
Source organism: Ictalurus furcatus (assembly GCF_023375685.1). Classification (NCBI taxonomy): domain Eukaryota; kingdom Metazoa; phylum Chordata; class Actinopteri; order Siluriformes; family Ictaluridae; genus Ictalurus; species Ictalurus furcatus. Next base: position 10,381,026 of record NC_071255.1, on the reverse strand, counting down.
AGCACAGCACAATCAGCTCATGTGGGTTGAATCAGGAGCGTCAAAAGACGCAGAACACAAACACTGCAGTGGCCCTCGGGGACAGACGTCTGAAATCCCTTATTTAACCCAAAGTAGGATGTGGGTTGATTGAGGGTGATGCCTGCATGGACGGTGCCTGTCTGACCTCTGGCTAAACTGTTGTTTACTGTTCGGCTGAGGTTTATATGGTAAAAACAGTCTCAGACGCTGGCAATGCGATGCCTTCAGTTCATTACCCAGTCTCATTCGACTACTTTATATGGAACGGATGGTGTGTGTGTTTGAATAAGGGGACTTAACTGGTGTTGGAGTGTTTTTTGGAACATCATGGGAATGGCAGGCTGCTCCATGTCTCAGCCCACACTAATGTACTGCATATGGCCAATGCTGGCATGACCAATGGCTCCTTGAAGAATCCGACAAGCCAGAATTTAATTAGCACAGTTTATTGGTTCTCCGCTGAGCGAAACACGAGAGCAGCTCTGGGAACACGGTAATCATAAGCAAGCACATGATTTTACACTAACTTTCCAGGAAATTAGGTAATTTTCTATTTGGCTGCGTTGTGTGCGCACGTGTATACGTGTTATGGTGGTGGTGGGGATGGGGGTGGGTGGTTACAGGTGATTTGTATTAGAATCCAAGAACAAATTATGGAAATGACCACAAATAATAATAATAAAAAAAAAACAAAAACCCACCACCAGGTCAAAGCATGGAATGGCAGTATGCTATGCTTTAAAGGAAAAATAACACTCCAGGATGTGACAGGTAAATGAATAGTCCAATTAAATATCTATTATATTGTGGTCCATATGCAAAGGCTTACTCAACACGTAATGTCGTTGGGGAAAACTCAGGAAACCAAAGGTAATTGTGATTTATATGAAGTCCTCCACGTGTAATCGAAATATCAAACAGAACTGCAGATTTTTAGCTGCCCATGTTTACACCGCTGAAGTGAACCTTCATGTGCAACCAGCTAAGACAACGTCGTCAACGTGTCGATTCTAGTTCATGAAACAGTAGCTCACAGTGCTCGCTCTAAATTGTTTATTGATCCCTAACTGTACAAGGAAAAGCCCTTCAGATACAGTTGTGCCCAAAAGTTTGCATACCCCTTGCAGAATCTGCAAAATCTTAATACTTTTAACAAAATAAGTGCAATTTTAAAAATCCCATATTGTTTTTTATTTAGTTCTGTCCTGAATAAGATATTTCACATAACAGACGTTTACATATAGTCCACAAGACAAGATAACAGCAGAATTTATCAAAATTACCCCGTTCAAAAGTTTACATACCCTTGATTTTTAATCCTGTGTGTCGTTACCTGGATGATCCACGACTGTTTTTATGTTTTGTGAGAGTTCTTCATGAGTCCCTTGTTTGTCCTGAGCTGTTTTTCAAAAAAAAAAAAAAAAAAATCCTCCACGTCCTGCACATTCTCTGCTTTTCCAGCATCTTCTGCATATTTGACCCCTTTCCAACAGCGGCTATATGATGTCGAGATCCGTCTTTTCACACTGAGGACGACTGAGGGACTCGTACACAACTATTACATAAGGTGTAAACATTCACTGATGCTCCGGAAGGCAACACGATACATTAAGAGCCAGGGGGATGTAAACTTTTGAACAGGATTATCAGTGTAAATTTTTTTTTTGTCGTCTGGGAAACATGTAATTATCTTATATAGCGTCTGAAGGGCAGTACTAACAAAACATTTTATACACCCCTGGTTCTTAATGTATCGTGTTGCCTTTTTATGACCTCGACTGTAATTATTGTTTGTTGTTGACAATAACCAATGGCCTTGGATTTCTAACCAAGGTCATATCCAATTTTTGTAAAATCAATTGACTAACCATTCCCTGTTGTTCCCAATACAATACTATTTAGACCAGATGGTGGACACCTGACCCTCCGGCCAATTCTTCACCAATCACAGAGGAAAAACATGCAAAGCTCCCATATCTAACTAGAAGCTGGTGGACATCATAACCATGGACAGGCTGGATGCCCCGCCCTACCGTCTTCTCCTCATCGGCACTACTAAGTCTACGCTGCACAGTTCACGTTCTCAATCATCTTCCAGTTTTAACATCGCCCCCTCCCAGTAGAATGAATGCAATGGTCATCTCTGAACAACTTACCAGTCCGTCCTAAAAGTGGGTCAGTTCCTCATGCCATCTCAGCATCCCTGATGATAAAGCCAGGTGAAACAGAATGATAGTTACGTATGTAGCTGTGGTTATTTGTCTCCCAGATAACCATCAAGGTTCCTTGTCCTTTGGAACTTGTGCTGACCCGACAAGAACTCTGTGAGAAGATTCGAGCAAAAGATATTGTAATGTATGTATGACATTGTAAGTATTATTGCAAATCTTGTATTATGTCACCCTGGGACTTTCTTACACTATATGGCCACCTGACCGTCACACCCGTATGTGCTCGTTGAACATCCCATTCCTCCACCCTTCTGGGAAGGTTTTCCACTAGAGTTTGGAGCGTGGCTGTGAGGATTCGTGTCCATCCAGCCACAAGAGCATTAGTGAGCTTGGGGACTGATTTTGTGCTAGAAGGCCTGGGGAGCAGTTGGCAATCATCATCAGAGGGGTCGAGTTCTTCCACACCAACCTTGGCAAACCATGCCTTCTTGAACCTGGCTTCACGCACAGGTGCATCGTCATGCTGGAACAGGTTAGTTCCAATGAAAGGGAAATTGTAATGCTACAACATTCCAAAAATTTCTAAACAACTGGGTGTCGTTGGGGAAGAACCACATAAGGGTCTGATGGTCATGTGTCCACAAACCTTTGGCCATTTGGCGTGTTTGCACGTGCACACGAAGGTATCCAAGATTCGTAGAACCACAACTAGCGGGTTAACACCGTTTAAGGCTTAAAAAAAACATCCAAACAAACACAGCATAGAGACAAAGCAAGTGATAAAGACATTCCATCTTTATTGCAGAGAGCGACTTCAGACCAATTCAATATAAGCAATAAAACACATTTGTTTACTAGGTCGCTCGCACACGGTGCACACACATCCCCTTTACAGTTGCACGCTCGAGAGCAAATCCGTCTGCAATCTATATTTCAAACACGTCTATGCTCATGTTCCCTGCCCGTTTGCTAGCGTTAAGATGTCAGATGATATTATGAGGACTTAACACTACACTGGAATTGTATCAATCCTGATTTGGGAGTCCTGTATATGATTATTTGAGGAATATGGTCCTTGGAGATCAGCATTTACTCTATCGGATCTCTTTCCATCATATTCAAGCAGGTAAACTCCTTTATGATGTCCCGTAATAAAATAAAATAAAATAAAAAACCTCTTCAATGTTCTATTGAATATAACTCTGTGCAAATCACGCCTCGTCTTTTCAGGCTTGTTGGGGCAACTTAACACAGCAAATTCGTTCATGTCTAATATACTCTAAAATTCCTAATCTTGCATAGTATGGCTCAGCGATGAGCACAGGCACAAACAAACTCCCTGTCACGCTGCATTACAAAACCCTGCATCAGACCCGTTCAGACTGGTCCATATACTGTAGAAATCTATATCAAGTAACAAAATATCTCCATGGTTTGAAAACCAAGTCACTGATTTGAAGAAGAAAAAAAAAAAAAAGTGTAAAACTAATATTCTGCAAGCTAATATTTGTGCATACTACAAAATTTTTATTCAAACCAATAAACCAAATGTGTATCATATTAGTCCCATTATCAAGCTTCTTCAAAAAAGTTTGATGGCACTCACGCGAAAGCAATGCCAGGAAATACAGCCAACAATAGGATGTCATAACGGCATAGTGTAGGAATTATAATGAACTTAGAAAGGCAGAAATGACCCATAATTCCTGTCAAACGCATTCCTTATTAGTGCTCAAAACCTGAGCTGCATCAAAACCAGAAGCTCTGATGCCTATGCGGTCTTGTAAGTCAGTGATTTAAGAAGGCACGGCTTTGACAGCTATGAAGGTAACCGTGAGGAAACAGTACGAGATGTTCCTGGAGAGGTGGCGCGCACAGCATTACGAAGACGTTGCTGCCATCGTAGGCGTGTGTGCATGATGTCTTTTTTGAAACATGATCTGAGGACGCAATGTACATTCAACTGATCTAATACAGATATGACTCGATGTGTTTCTCCACAGCCTGAGTAGGTAGTAATTTTATATGTCAGTCACACCCCTGGTCTGTTTCGATCTATTCAGGAACAGTTCTTCCGGATTTAAAAAAGTGCTTTAGATATCCAATCCACTCTCTTTTCACTTCTGTGGTTCTCTACTTCTCATTGTCTCTTAGTCGCCTCTTATTTCATGGCTGGCTTTTGTATTTGCTTACTTCTCTTCAATGGAGCTGGCTCATTTGTCTTAAAGCTGCATGCAGGGTCTTGCAGCACTGAGGCTTCCATTTGTCTTTTCTCATACTGAAACGAACGACCTTCCGCTGACCTTTGGCATTAAAGCTGTGAACTCACAGATTCTTGATCAATCGAACGATTGTACTCGATACGCAGTCTGCGCGACTGGCCGACTGTAATCACATTCGGTATGAACACTCGGACGCAAGAGATTAAATGAAGGTTTTAAATTACAAACATGAAACCAAGCTGAAAGAGGGCATAGAGGTACACAGACTCAGCTGCTTACACAGGAGCAGGAACAGGCATCCTGAGGAGTGTAGGATTCTGCAAGAGTCACTGAAAGCATTTGTACATGAATGCGAAACGAAACAACTTAAACTGACTGCTGATAAATAAACTGATAAATAACGCAGACGAGAGGAATGTGACTGAGATGACGCCGAACGAGTGCTGAAATCGAGCTCCTCCTTCCTTCACTCGCACTCGTTCTCACCCAGCAGGCCGAACATGTTCAGTCTGTAGGCCTTGCCTTTTTCGTCGGACCTCACGCTTTCGTCTTCGTCGTCTCCGTCGGCGTCCTCGTCATCGTCCGCGTCTCTGTCGTCTTCCTCCTCTGGCTCAGAGCTCGACTCTTCATCTTCCTCGTCCCTCTCGCCGTTCTCCTCATCCTCGGCCGTTCGTCCCTGTAGAGCGAGGATTTCTGCCAAATCTGGGTGGGACTCCCATTTATCTAAAGAGGTAAACAGAGTGTGTAAGGAATGACTGACGACGGGCCGTCGAATTATTTCGAAAATAACGCACGCTCCGAGGTGGTAACCTCAGTTATTTTCTACTAATTCGACGGACCGGAGTCAGTTATTCCGCTTATACCACAGTTACCACACCTCAAGACATTGTTCAGATGTTTTATTTCAAGACATTTTATCGGGGTTTTTGTCCTTAAAACGCTCTTGTGTGTGGGACTAATTTATTACGCTCCCATCTTAAGCCTCCATTACTAATTCCAAAACGTCATTTTACAGCTAGTTACAGAGACCTGAGCCGGAGATATGCCGTTATTAGATAGATGGAGAGAGAGAGAGAGAGAAGGAGAGAGAGGGAGAGAGAGAGAGAGAACGAATGAGTTCAGTTTTTTTAGTTTCATGCTGATATATACATAAAATTAGAAAAAATAAATATCAATAAGCCTACTTGTTCACAGGGTTTTCGTTTTTTTTTACTACTGCAGAAAATGCAAAGAATAAATAAATAAATAAATAAATAGTGATGCTTATTCACAAGCTTTTCTGTCTCATTACTGCAATCACACCTGCTTCTTTTTTTCTTGCTCTCTCTCTCGCCTCAATAACTGCATATCAGTGGCTCAAGCCTCCACTTCGCCTCGTGGCTGCATTACCACCTCGGGTGCGCTGTATTGTTCTGGAAAATCGTAGTTTTCTGTCGTTTTGTTTTGTTTGTTGGTAGGTCTGGGTGCTGTGGTGGACAGTAGGCTAACTTTTCCGTTATTTTAGTTAACTCGGCGAAGTGATCTGGAACTGTAATGTGGTCCAGACCTGACTGGAACTACTTTTGCTGTGCATTTACTGAAAAATAACTGCACACCTCCGAACGTCTGTCAGCCAATCAGAATCGAGAATTCAACAGCGCTGTGATATAATATCGTTTAACTGAATCTCTCAAAAATAGGACTGCATAAAAGAGAGAAAAAAAGGCAATGCTAGAGCTGGGATGAGATGGTTAAAAGCTAGAGTACCAGAACTGCTGAAATGCCTTGAACAAGACGTGTAAATTAAAATAAACTAAGGAGATTTTGTGAATTATTAAAAAAAATAAATATTTTTTTACCTTTGTTCTCTGTGTATCCCGGTGGCCGCAAGCACAGACATAAGCGTCCGTCGATGGCCAATCGCAGCAGGCTGTTAGCGGCTCGATAAGCATCATTCCGTGCTGCCCTTGCTGTCTTATAGCCTCTTCTCTCTGCCCACGCTGTTCATTCGAGGAAGAGCGACAGAAGGGAAGTGTTAACGAGAAATATGTTCTCCTTGTCTCAGCAACCAACAGAAACCCTCAGCATCTCTCAACTCATCAACATCTAGGTCTGTTTATGTCGGTAAACAACACGCAGACGGCTTGGCGACAGGAAGTTCATTTCGTGCTTTACGAAATAAAAATGTGGTTCTCCAAATAAGAGCAGCAAATAAGTACAGGATCTGTTCAAACAGAGCACCACAAATAAAAACCAGACTTTACCTTCACACACGTCCCAGGCTGTCCACTCGTGTGTGTTGGGAGTGTGTGGTGTTTCAGCACTCTGTTCTGGGTGTGTAAGTTTCAGTACTGACAGGAACGGAGTGCGCTCACACAGGTATCCCACCGAGCTGTAGGGTTCCTGCAGCTGGGACACTGGGTAAATACCAGCCAGAATCTGAAATTCACAGAGACCAGGAGTCACATCTCTGGAAATAGTGTTTGCATTGCGTTTGTTTGTAATCCCACACCCCCTATGAATGTGTATCATTTTACCTGTAGTTGTCTGCTGACTTGAGAGGGGAAGACTAGTCCAGGACAGTCACACAGTTTGACAGTAGGGGTGAGGTAGTACGTCTGGAAATACTTTGTGTGACCAGGAGTCCGAGACACACTCACAACCTTCCTTCCAACCAAGCTATTCAACACCGAAGACTTTCCTACATTAGTAAACCCTGAAAGAAAAACAGATTAATATAATATATAGTGTTTTTATATATAGTGACAAGTTCATACTCTATATGGCCAAAGGTTTGTGGACACCTGAACATCACACCCATATATGGGCCTTCGTCAAACTGTTGTCAAAGTTGGACGCGTGCAATTGTATAGGATGTCTTTGTTTCCCTTCACTGGAACTAAGGGGCCTAAACCCGTTCCAGCATGACAGTACCCCTGTGCACAAAGCCAGGGCTCACTTGAAATTTGGGTCCATTATTTCCATTGAAGGGACACTGTAATGCTACAGCATACAAAGACATCCTATATAACTGTGTGCTTCCGAGTTTGTGGCAACAGTTTGGGGAAGACCCACAGAATGGTGTGATGATCAGGTGTCCACATAGTTTTGACCATACAGTGTAGTTAGTATTAGAGATGCACCAACGTATAGGCCGATAAAGTCTATTTTCCACGCTTTTGGCCATCTGTCAATAGTTTAAAAACATCCGATGATCAGCGCCGATTATATCCTGTCAGTCAAAAGAGGGCGGGAAAACACACTGATTTCATGCTGTGTGTAAAGATGAAGTCTCTTGTGTAGAATGACGACAAAACTGCAGTCTGTAATCTCTGCACTGCTAAAATTTTACACTGCAGCAGTGAAGCGGGAGTTTCGGCGTCGAGTTAAATTTTTTTTTCCACCGAGCTGCTCGAGCTGAATTAAAGGGCCAGTACACTGTTGAAAGATTTAAATGAAGATGAGTTTACAAAAAAGTATAAATTACACAGAAAAATATATTTGTAGAGTAACATGTTTCATGTTACTCTACAAATATAAAATAGTTAATGTTAATATATAAAAAAGTTGATATATATTAGCAGTTTGATGTTCAGTGATGAAGTAGAAATGCTTTTGTTTGTGGTGAGTGAATGTGAGACTAACAGGAGGTTTTTTTTTAGATTTCAGTCAATGTTAATATGAATTAATAACATTCAATAAGTTAAGAAATCTTACTTTAATCTTCAGAATTTAGTTCATGTGTTTTCTGTTTATGAGACCAGTTACTGTGAAACAACTTGTTGAAATGGAGAGAATAAGGTTTTTATTTGCATTTCTTTCAGAATTGTGGAATTAATTATTATTAATTTAAAAGAAGGCATAAAAGGCAGAACTATCGGTATCGGCCGATGTCACTCTGAATAATCGGTTATCGGTATTGGCTGAGAAATTTAGTATCGGTGCATCTCTAGTAATGATTGTATCCTAATGCATACAGTCACCTCTGAAAGTATTGGGATGGCAAGGGCAATTCTTTTGTTCTTTCTGTAAACTGAAGACATTTGGGTTTCAAAAGATGAATACGAGCCGACAGATCAGAATTTCAGCTTTCCTTTCCTCCTTTCCTCATTTACATCTAGATGTGTTAAACAACATAAAACACTTCTGTATGAACCTACTCATTTTTCAAGTGATGAAAAATAGTGGAATATGTTTCTTGTTACCCAGGTGTACCCTGTTAGATTGTTTGTTTAAAGAATTAATAGCTCTTTATGTCTCTTGGTTTGAGCCCTGGGTTTCACCAGTGAAGACTGCATTTGCTGTTAAAAAGGATAAACCAACATAAAGAGCAGAGAGCTGTCTATGGGAGAAAAGCAAGCCAAGCTGAGAAAAGAGGGAAAACCTATCAGAGGCATTGCACACGCATTGGGAATAACCAATACAACAACTTGGAATGTTACTTGGAACAGGTCGGCCAAGGAAAACACCAACAGCCGATGACAAACACTGTGAGAGTTGTGAGGAAAAACCCAAAAACTACAGTCAGTGATGTCACCAACAACCTCCACAGGGCGGGGTGAAGGTATCACAATCCACCATTTGAAGAAGACTTTGAGAGCAGAAATGTAGAGACCATACCACGAGAAGAAAACCACTGATCAGTAGTAAGAATCAGAAAGCCAGACTGGAATTCACAAAGAAATAGAGATGAAAAGTTCTGGAATCAAGATTAACTTCTACCAAAGTGATGGAAAGACCAAGGTGTGGAGAAAGAAAGGATCTGCTCATGATCCAAAATCATACAAACTCATCTCACCATGAAACATGGTGGAGGTAGTGTCATGGCTTGGGCTTGCATGGCTGCTTCTGGAACAGACTCACTAATCTGTACTGATGATGTAACTCAGGATGGTAGCAGCAGAGTGAACTCAGTAGTCTAAAGAAACATTCAGTGTGCCAATTTACAGAGAAATCCAATCAAATTGGGAGGAACTTCATCATGCAGCGAGACAATGATCCAAAACAGAGTCAACTCAACAAATGACTTTATCAGGGGGGGAAAAGAGGAAGGTTTTAGACTGGCCAAGTCAATCACCAGCTTTAACCCAGTTGAGCAGCATTTCACCTCCAGAAGAGGCGTCTGACGGGAGAAACAACTGAAAGAAGCTGCAGGAAAAGCATCGCAAAAGAAGAACGCAACAGTTTGGTGATGTCAGTGGGTTGCCGGTTTGATCCAGTTATTGCAAGTAAGAGATCTGCAACCAAATATTAAGTGTTATTTGCTTGGTGAATACCAGTGGTGGTCTGCCACCAAAGGTGCCATGTTCTAAGTTGTCCAACACATCTAGATGTTACGATTAGCAAATGAAAGCTGAAATTCTGATCTATCGTCTCATTCATCTTTTGATCTGAAACCCAGTCTTCGGTGTATAGCAAAAACAACAGAATTATCCTTTCCGTTCCAATACTTTCGGAGGGGACTGTATGTTAAACTATTTAAAACAGTGATGTCATTGTGAAAAAGCTACTTATTGATTCCATGAGTAGCATATATTTTGCCCCATCATTTTTGTCTTATTAAACTCGACTGGCCAAGATATTTTTGAACGTTTTACCTATACAGCCTAATGTGAGAACTCCATCTTTGTAAAGTTCTCGTGTGGGACTGTTCAGCTCCATGGCAACATCAGTGTGGTGTTCCATCAACACCGTCTCCGCCCCGTCATCCGACCAATCGCCCTCTCTTCCCATGGCCACTGCATCTCTTTTTATCTTCTTTTCCCAGCTACTTAAATCCACTGTTAAACAAAAAAAAAAACAAATCATTAATATTAGCATCATAACCATAAATCCCTGCTGGACTTAATCGCTGTCACATGGTGGGCGTGTCTGACCTTTTCCTGCCGTGATCTCCTGACACGCCCTCAGGATGTGGATTGGTCCTCCTGCCTGGCCCCACCCACCCTTTCTCCTCATTCGCTTTTTCTGAAACACTGCAGCGAGATGAAAGATACAAAGACAGAAAAGTAACTTGAATGTATATACCATGGCTGGGAAAACCTCTCCATAAGTATGTTACTACAACAAAAGTTGGTTTTGGTGCATATGTGATGTGCGCTCACAGCTGCTGTAAGGTGGTCCCGGGTGTGAGGTGAAGCACACGCATTGCAGGTGAGGAAAACGATTGCACAGGTAGTGCTTCCATGCCAATATGAGCGGTGGGGGACAAAGGTCGATCTTATTCAGCACCACAATGACCTGCTTCTGCAGTTCACCTGTGATGTAGCGGTACAGAGCAGGAGGAAACTGCAGCACCTGAACACGTCCGAGAGAAAGGGCAGACAAGGTGAATGAACCGAGTCTAATTTCAGAGTAAAGGAACCACAAATACGTTCGTTGCTCTCCCAGATTAAAATTCAAGCAAATACAAACGAATGTGAACGATGTCTAGGAGTGTGTGCGTACACACACTACGCATGAGCGTTAGCGTCTTTGATCCTTCGTGCGTCCTAACTGGGAGAAGGTATTTATGGCCAGAGCAGGAGATGCTGGCACAGGTTCGGCTTCATTTTAACGCAAGCACGTGAGAAGAAGTGGTCGAGACCAGGCACGACCTAGCGATGTCAAATTTCGAACACTTCAACATGTATTGGAGTTCTTTATGTTGTCAAATCCTTTTTAGAAACACATAACTAGCTAAACTTATCTCTTGACAGTAGTCAATTTCATAAAAATCATAAAAAACCAGAATCTCTGGTTCTATGGCATGCCTAAAGGATTTCTTCTTAACTTATAGATTTCTTAATTTGATGTATATAGAGGCTCCAAACGATATTGTGTAGGATTTGACAATGAATTACTGTTATTTTAAAAGCACTGATAAAGTTAGAGCAGACAGAGCAATGCTTCCCCCCCCCCCCCCAGTTAAGATTAGAAATGATACTTCAGTCAGTGTGACCGGTTTCACAGTGCTATCAGAGTTCCTTTACAAAGACTTGTTTTAATGGAGTGCTCAGTGTATTATTAGGGGGGAAAAAAAAATCAAACAGCACCATCTCTCTATCTCAGCCTGAAAGCTGTTCACTTGTGCACTCGTGCTAATCAGTGTGAACTACAAGAGCTAATTCAAATCTATAATCAGATCTATTGGCCCCATCTGCTGACAGCGCTCGCACACGTGAAGATTAACGGAGCACTCACTGGGTGTCTGATATCCACGATAAGCAGAACGACATCGGACATCTCTAATACTCTCCATAACTGTCTCCATGTCTGAGAAAGAGAAATAGCAATGAAGAAAATTAAGAGAGAAAGAAAAAAAAAAAACAAAACAATGGAAAGAGACGTCTACGCAGATGCAAGTATGATTGCGGAAGTGACATTGACGATGTTTAAAAACAACAACAACAACAACAAAAAAAAACGCACAATTTATGAATTCTTTATGAGATTCAAAGGATTTAGAGGAGTAATGCAAAGCCTAAAAAACAGCATTAAGAGGAAATGTAGAGCAGGACCAATTGTGCTCACGTGGACTCCTGACTACAGACTGCAACGGCACTATCAAGAAGAATCTGTCTAATGAGGAAAAACAACTAACTTCCAGATTGTGTTCAAAATGGCTGAGGGAGTCAGTAGGATTCTTGGAATGAAGGGCCTCCAGAAACTCATCAAATGCCTTCTTTTCCTTCTTCGATAGTTCTTCTCTGCACATCCCATAATGCCAAGAAGGCCTCCGTGGGAAATCCAGTCCTGGAATCAGGTGGAAACAAAAAAAAGAAATAAATAAGAAAACCGGAAGTTAGAAAGATGAGACGACGTGCCGTTTGCGATTCAAGCGTTTTAGATTATTCACTTTTCTGACGGACTGAAAACGTTATGTCGTTACATCACAAACTCGATTAAACTCAACAATAATCAACGATCTAATCTGTACAAAGTGGAGAAACCTTGGTCTTCGGGGTAGACGTCTTTTACGTCCATCTCCAGGTCTCTCTCTGGAACTGCTTGCAGTATTTTCTCTCTGGCCATTTTCTTCCTTTTCTCCACCTCCTCTTTGCTCTCCTTCCCAAAGTGAAGCCGAAACCTGAACAGAAATGTCAGCAAGGCTATTACCTCGGACCTGGCCCTGTCTCAAGGACATCTGGACCTGCTAGACGATATCACCCATTATCTTTACATCTTGATCAGACATTTAAAATGTCCTTTCTTTCATCTCAAGTAAAAAAAAACAAACAAAATATTTGAATGGAAAAAAATGTAAATTACGGCTGGGAATTGTACACAGATTAACGGGCTAAAAAAGTATTTTTTTTTCCTTTCATTCTTGGCCAAAACAACAGAGTTTGGACCACTGATAGAAACGGCAGATTTGCACGTGCCAGCATGAACTTGTGTGTATGTAAATGCTCACTTCTGGCTGGAGAAGAAAGCATTAGTGTCGCTTTGTGTCTGCATAAATGTTTAAAAATGTTCTAATGCCCCAAATTTTTTTTTTTTTTTTTTCTAGAACTCAATTAATGGATCCTGTATGGTAGCACTACTTGTATTGTTCTCTGCTTGATATATCTCTTTGCTTGTATTTCCTCATCTGTAAGTCGCTTAGGATAAAAGCGTCCGCTAAACGAATAAATGTAAAAATATATTTCAAACTATGAGCCCATTTTAATTGAAACCGAGTGCACTCTGTGTGATTTTTAATAGTCCTTTGTGACTGTTGTTTGTCAGACTGTATGAACACGATCCCCGCTATAAGCTTTGCCACACTGTAGGATCTCAGCTGTCATTAATGTCGGACTGTACGACAGTTAAGACGCACGCAGGAAGACTCGTACGGAGTCGGAGACGCCACGCTACAGGACTGTGCCTCAAATCTTCTGACACTGTCGGGAAAAATGTGATCGCGACGGCCATTAATCGGCTGTCGGGGAACACGTCAAACTAGCGATCAGAGACTACAGATTCTGGCCTAGGATTAGAGGAACCTTTTAGGATTCTCAAAACTTGTCTCAGACGACCAAATCGTGCCCAAAATCGTACAGCGTGAACCCGGCTTTACGAGCGCACAACATTGAACATTTAAAGCAACATCTAATATTTGAAGAGTAAAGATAATAGTTCTGTTATGACCAGAAACTTGGGGTTACACAGAAATAACACCGTGCCCTTCACAATTCTTGATATTTCTGAGCTGGTCTGTGGCTGAAGGTTTTGGGGGGACTGTTGTCAAGATGAATTCTGAAGGATATTTAGGAGAAAACCTGGGGGTTCAAAACCTGGACAACAGAGGCTAGCGTTAAACAAGTCCAACTTACTTTCGAATCGAGACAGAAATGGTGCAATTCGAGCTCTAGTGAAAACCTCCAGTCTGATTTAAAGAGCCATGTGCACAAACCTGAGAATATAAAGGCGCTTAAAATATTCAGGCACGTAGGAGGAGAGGATCCCTCTACAAGATCCCTCAAATGCGGAATATGTTACAGGAAGAGACTCAGCGCTGTCATTCTCTCCAGGACAGGCGTCACAAAATATTAAATGTCGATCATTTTGAAACCGGTATTCTGTCGAAATAAAGCGCACCACCTAAACACACTCTGGAGTGCGCTGTGTGTGTATATAGATATACATATACACATACACACACACACACAACTCAAATCGTGCTTGTGGGGTAAAGTAATTTAACGAAATGACGGCGCAGGCAAATATCTCCTACAAATTTATGCGCGCACATGTCTTGAATTACCTTTCCACCTATCTAGTGCTCACCTGTTGGGGTCATAGCTGCTGTCTCTGGTGCCAGGCTGGTGCCCGATCCTCTTTATATCCGTCGTCTCGCTGTCTGACGTGTCCGACTGTCTGTCCCGTCTAACGGCTCTCTCTATACTCGCGTTCCGGCTACTCTGACCCGAGCCTGTATCACCTTCACAAAACACAAACGCACACATTTACACGTCTTACATTTTCACGAGACTAGAAGGATTCGCCTCTAGCTATGATGCTCGTTTGACGTGACCGAAACGGATTTTTATTGCTGGATGTTGGCATCCAAAACAAAAGGTATCTCTGTTTAAAAAAAATAAATAAATAAAATAAATAATAGATTGCAGTCTCGCAGGTATGACCCGTTACAGCAGTTGTGTCTTGATAATCGGTGCATGACCTCCTGCTTTTCTATTCCCTCCCTCAAAACCTGAACACTGCACTCGTTCAACCCCGCTAGAGTGTTTTCACTTCTATCTCTAACGTGTATACACACACACACACACACACACACACACACACACACATATATATAATATATATTCCCCTCCACTCTCTTTTGTCACAATGACCAGTGAGGTTTGGATGATCAGGAATGAAGAACATGGATGGGAATAAACAGAGAGATAAACCTGCAAAGAGGAAAGATTTTTAAAGTGTTTAAAAAGTCTAGCACAGAAAGGTAGATCTAGCAGAACTTCACAGACTATCACAGATGATTTTTATATTAACTTGAGCCCTTTAGGATTTCTAACCTTTTTCCAAATGACCCCCATCCCCCCTTGTTTTCTTACATAACAGTGTAGTGAGTCTGCGCACTGCCATTCCGCATAACGCAAACCCTGCTGATGGAGGAGAGCCACAGTGTTTACACTGGTAATGGCCACTGATTCAAACCCACCTGACTGACATTCAGCAGGATGGGACTCATCTCGCAGTGTTTTATAAAGTCCGCCACAGTTAAATAAGCAAGGTACTTTCGCTTTCCCAAACTTACCCCGTGTTTCCCCTCTCAGCCCGAGTCTGAGGCTTGTTTCATAGCAATGCACAAGAGTCGATTCTCCCGAAGTGCCGACACTAAACCGCACTCTTAAAAGAATCGATTCATTTTGAACACACAATTTATATATATATACACATATATACACACATATATGTATAATATATAATACACACAGAGAGAGAGTGAGAGAGTCGTGAAACGGTTGCTTGGTTAGCCGGCTAGTTAGTTAGCTCTGACGGCTAAACCAGCGTCGGCTAAGATTGACAAAATAACCGCCACTCACCTCTCTTTTTCTCGCGCTTGACCTGAAGCTGTTTCTTTTTCTGTTTGTTGCTGAACGGCTTCTTCCGAGGCATGTTAGTGAGAACGGAGAACCAAGTGCTGCTGCTTTTTGTGGCCAGTTAGCTATGCTAGCTCCTCAGTGTTTACAGTGACGTTTCTCCTGCACGTTGGTAACTGGAATAAAGTTGGCTTGACGTTGGACGTTCGATATTCGCGGATATGCGGAATTAAGGGACCGTCTCTAAAGTTACACACGTTTCTAACTTCAATAGCATTTGAAGGGAACGACTTACAGTCATATAACCAACTGTAAAGTGTTCATCTGGGTGTCAGGTATGATGCACACCTTTTAGATTTTTGATATTAAATAAACTATTAAATCATATATAAATATTGGCATGTATTTTATTACTGCATGGGCTCATACACAAAATATACCATAATTTAAAGCTCAATAGCCTTTGAAGGGAATGATGTACAGTCAAACAAACAACTGTAAAGTGTTCATCTAGGTGTCAGGTACGATGCACACCTTGCAGATTTTTGATATTTATTAAAATTATATATTTTGTGTATGAGCCCATTCTGTAGTGAAATACACGGCAATATTTATATATCATTTATCAAAAATCTAAGAGGTGTACATTATAGCGGACACCTAGATGAACACTTTCCAGTTGGTTATATGACTGTAAGTCATTCCCTTCAAATGCTATTGAAGTTAGAAACGTGTTTAACAATGTCGTATGTAACTTTAGAGACGGTCCCTTAATTTCCGCATACCCGCGAGTATTGAACGTCCAACGTCAAGCCAACTTTATTCCAGTGACGTACATTTCATTATGACGCCAAATTGCGACCAAGAGAGATGGATCATACCACTCTGTTTGGGGATTTTTGTGTGTGTTCGTTTTTAACATTACTTAACATGAATAAACACTGTAGTGCTTATAGAAGTCAAACTTAATTTAAAGTTCAATTAATTAGCGGGGAAGTTTTAATTTGAACTACGCTGGATAGAACACACGCCACTATAAAACACCCCCCCCCCCCCCCCAGGGTGAATGGTAGCGTCCGTTATTTTAAAAACTCCAGTGTGGCTCTGGGAGGCTAGTAGGGTTGGGCGATCTGATACCAGGTAAATATGGATACTTTTTACTTTTTGAAAACATGCACTTGAACTTACATGTACTTTCCTGTACTGGAGAGCAGTGCGTCATGATTTATGAGGTGAACGCATCGTTAATATGCTAAATCTCGCAACATTTCCATGACCATGAAAAAAAGATTTTGCGATTTATGCTCTCAACGTGACTGGAATTAGTTATGTGTATGTTAAAACCCAGGACAGATTTTAAGCATTTTTAATAAATAATAATAAAAAAAGTAAATAATGCGAAATATTTTTATCTAAATAAATAAAATTACTGGAAAAGAAGACACCTTAGTATCAATATTCTTATGTGAGGATCAACCTCAGTATGGAAAGTATCGATACTTCAGGATCGATCTGCACACCCCTAGAGTCTACGTGTGTGAGTGGTAAAGACCACAGACAGCTCAAATAGCTATAAATAACTAAATACTGATCATGTTATTAAATGATGAGTTGCTCTGTGGTACTACTAATGACATTTTGCTGCGGTTTAATCAGGTATTATTACAATAAAAAGATGCAGATAAAAGGAAAGTTACAAAAACACCCAAATTAAATTTTTAATCTTAAATATGATTTTGTAAATATATGTGTAGCCCCCCCCCCCCCCCCCTTCTGTTTACAACAACTGGCTGGGTGAACAGTGTTGGACATAAAAAGATACTCAAACTAACCATATTTATGACACATTTTACATTTTATTATCGTTTTCAAAGGATAATTAATTCTATTCTGATCGTATTAATGACTATGATAGGGCGTAGGGTCCATTACAAGAGTTAATACTAAGATGGAGTAGCAGTAGACTAACAATAGTGAGCGTATTACATCATCCACACAAATGAAGAGTGAAGAGGATTATTAAAAGTTCATGCCAGAACTCAGAGAGCTTGTGACTGGCTGGTGCTGACACTCAGGTTCCTCTTTCTTTTTTTTTTTCCTTTTCCCCTTTCTTTTTTTTTTTTTTTTTTTTTTTTTAAACCACTACTTAAAGCATCCTTTAACTTGCACACATACACACAATATACTAGATAATCAGATATACATTTTTTTCCCAACCTAATTAAAAACTGATTTTCCCTTTTTAAACTTTAAGGGCAAAAGATCACATGCATATTGCGCAACATAGCGAAGATGTTCATGTAACTGTCCGTTAACAGCAAGTGTAAATTTCGTAGTGTATGAGTAGATAGAAATATCTACAGATGACAACCACTGTATTAAATAAAAGCTTTCAAAAGGTCTAGCCATAGATGGGAATCAGGAAGAGCAGGATATCTGTTAAGAACCAAGAAAGTTAAAAAAAAGAAAAAAAAGGAAAAAAGAAAGAAAGAAAAAAAAAGAAAAAGAAAAAAAGGCATTTTCTCAATATTTCAGTTGTCCATTACTGTACTTGTTTAAGTGAACATGAGCAGGCCTAGTAGGAAATTCCTTTCCACCAGCATATATTTAATTTAATCAGTCTTTGCTTTTGTTTTTCATATCTAATTTAGGTGGGCCTCTCGTACCTGGAGAGGTCATGTAAGATCACGTCACTATTTATTCCTTTCCGCTGCACCACTTCTGTTTATAGAGTCTTTGTTCACTCTTTTCTTCCCATAGGCCTCTCCTACCTCATGAACTGAGGTGTTCCACCTGTATGGCCGAGGCCTCCACTGTGATGCACAGGTCTTTGTGAGAGGACAGATCAGACACGCTGACTGTTTTGTACGAAACGTCTGCCGCTGTCACTGGTTTGTACTGCTGCAGGTCAAATACACATGGCACTCCCTCTGGCTGTTGGTAAGCGTTGGTCCTCTCAGCACGACCTGCTGCAGCTCCTTCCGCACCTCCTCCTGCACTTCCTCCTCCAGCACCTCCTCCCCCTGCGGGGCTGTGGCTCTGCTGAGCTCCCGAGGGCGGAGTGGGTACCAGGTCCGGAGAGTGTTTCCGCATGTGCTTTATCAGGTACGTTTCCTATAAGCAAATAGACAGACACATGGATCATTTTAGAGAAGAAATTAAATGCTGATAATACATAAGGTATAATACATGGATGCTTTTGGTCAAGGTTATTGCCTTACTGAAGTGTAGGTGCGATTGCACAGGCCACAGGAGTACAGCTTCGCATGTTTCACTGTATGGGTTGAGAGATGGACCTCAAGGCTCGCCGAGTCCGTATAGCCACGGTTACAGTGGTGGCACTTGAATGGCTTGTCTTTGTTGTGTTGGCGACGGTGAGACTGTGAACAGGTGATAGATCATTAAAAAACAAGGCTGATATCAACCAAATGCCCATCTGTGGCAATTTGCCATGTGCCTCAAAGTTGTACAATATATTGTGCATTAATGTGAACACTTGAATTATTTGATTAATAAAAAAAAATCAAACAAGACAAATAATTAATATGTGTTAATGTTCATACAATCAATGATTAAAATAAGCTCACATTTACTATGTTTACATGCACGTCAATATTCCTATATATTAATCAAAATTGAGCAATTCTCTAATCGGTATCGAGTCATGTAAACACTGCGATCCGACTGGCCGATTCAGATTAAGACAATATTCTGATTCCCTAAATTCTGATTGCCAGCCCTGGATTATGCATGTTTTTGGAAATCTGTTGCATGTAAACACCTTATTCAGAAAATCCACTGAAAGGAGCTCTAGGCGCATGCTCAGTCCACAAGGAATTGTGGGTGCTAACAGATGCTTAGCTGTAGGCTAGGTATTTAGGAATGGCAACTCGAGGATACTTACAACAACCATGTATACACTAATATCCTGCTGCCTGTACGCATATAAACATCGTACTCGGAATATAGCTGCAACCCGAATATGAGCATTAAACGGAATTTGATGTGCATGTAAACAGTCAAGGACTAACATGTACCACCACCATGTAACATGTTTGGGATTGTTAATTCAGAAGTGAAGCTAAAAGCAAGTTCCAATATTTACGCCAGTTAAACATGTCCCAACATGCTGTAATTCAGTTTTTGCTCATTTATGTTGGACTCATCTTCAGTCGTGGATTCAGTAAACATTAGTCAACGCAGGGGTATTTAGTTAACATTTACTTAAATGTCAATTAATATGTTAACTTACATTTGAACTTTGTTTAATGTTCGTGGTCTATGTGGTTTGCGCATGTTAACTAACGCTATAAATAATGTTGGTTAATTAAGGGAACCGTAACATAATTTTCAATGTACAAGTATACCCTCCAGTTAAAATCCAATTTTAAATAAGTTCTATTTAGCAAAAGAATCATGACATTAACTACACAAAGTTCCACGCTGTAGGATTTATAAGTGCATTATTTTACAGCATAGGTCATTAAACCGAAAGTTAAAATATGGTGCCGTTATTAGAGATATTCCAGATATATTATCTTCTTTTACATTGCAATTAATTCCAAATAAACACCTTTACCATGGAAAAGGCCCCCCCCCCCTTAAAACTTTACCAAAAATAGTATTAAATATTTCCAACCAACATTCGTAATTTGATAATTGAAAAATGTTTTTTCACATAACTGGTGATGGTCATGTCCCTGGGACAGTTTAGAAAGGTTGAGAATAAAGAGGGACTCTTGGAGAACAGTGGTACAGGGGAGTAACATTTCAACAGTTCCAGCCATTTAAAAAAAAAAAAAAAAAAGCCTAGAACATCCTGATAAGTAACCTTTTTGCTTATTTATCCATCCTTCTCAATCACTTGTAAACCAGCAGAAGGCCATGAAAGATCTGGCTGAAGAGGCTGAGCAGAGCAGCTTTCAGATCTGGGTGAGGAGAAAGGATCAGTGTTGGGGTAGTAACACCTAACCCGAGGTGTAGTTGCAGGGGGTGGAAGGGCGACGTCCCTGCCACTGCTCCTCCACCAGGAGACGTTCCGGGGTTAAAGGAGCGAAACGCTATTGAGCGGTGGTACCCGACTGACCACCCTGAAGCTGACCTATGCCATATGGAATCGGTGGCACTGAACACACATTAACTCTGCCAATGGGGCTTGTCACAGCATTAGTCACTAGGGAGGCCTGTATGGCTCTGGTTGCGTTATGCAAACATGCCTGAGTGGTATTAGGTGTAGTAGTAGTTGTTTTCGGCATACGACGAAAGGATGTTAAAAGCGGGAGTAAAAACATCAAAGAGCCACTTGTTAGCTAGCCAGGAAACTCTTGGCCAAACCTAAGCATCTCTTACCACCATTTTTTTTTTTTTGATGCATTTAGAACAGAGGCGTAAAACTCGTTTATGTAATGGGCTACATTGCGCTTAGTCCAATATCAGGTGGGTTGGACCAAAAACCAAAATGAGTTTAGTGACCTCTAATACATCAACTCTTCCTCTACAATGTGTTCATTTATCCACACTGCCTTGCAGTAAGTACTTTTCCACATTCTGTAGTGTTACAACGTGAAACTGAAAATAGGCTTAATAATTGGTATAATGTGTTATGAAGCTACACAAAATAACTCATAATATTGAAAGGGGCCATTATTTGTGATTGCATAAGGATTCACCTCCGTTAATACGAAGCGCTAAATGAGTCCTTTCGGAAAGAGACATGTTTACAGTGTCGAGTTTAGCTTGCTAATGAACAATTAAATCGTTAGCACATTTTGTAAGTAGATACATTTATAGTTTAATGCTCTATAGTGGAATAAGAAAAAGGTAAGAGGTGCATCCCAAAATCGCAAACTTATGCACTATTCTGTGCCATTTTGTAGTAGAAATGCTGCGAGTAGTGTGTTCAAACTGAAAATACCAACAAGGAGAAGTGCACAAGTACTGGCATGATGCACTTATTCAACCAAACTAAAACGAAGCATGGAATGTTGGGACACTTCATGCGTTCAACGGTTGCAGCTCTGCTTACATAGTGGAAGAGGGGCGGGGCTACCAGGCACTGACAATGGATCAAATTTTCCCAGAATAAAATAATTTTTTTTTTTTTAAAAGGAGTGTGAAAACCTCAGTAAATTAATTTCTTCATTTTACTGTTTGTTACCTTGAAACTGTGAAATTAATTGTCGTTGACTCTGGGTATTCTGATAAAGCTAGCGGCGTCACATTACATGTGTTGGACATCGTCGAGTGTGAAACGGCTTATACCTCTGGTTAGTAAAAAAAAAAAAATCTTTCCATTTGAGATCCAAAAAAAGAAAAGAAAAAAAAAAGTCTTCCATGAGACGACACTGCCCTTCTAAAATGCACACACTTGACAGTAGAGTACATAATGCATAGTGTATAGCACCTCATTTGGGACACAGTTGTGGTCTTCCATCCATCCATCCATCCATCCATGGATGGATGGACAGACAGTTGTGGTCTTTTTAAAATAAAATAAAAATATGATTTTAAATATAAAACACAGATAAATTCATTTAGCGTGTCAGATTAGAACCTTTATCGGGCCTTATGTTAGATACCCCTGATTTAAACTATCACACTCTCTCTTAGAAGACATTTATGGAAGGAGCCTCGGGTGTCAGTACTTTTTAAAAACACGGTCCTTTTAAAGTTTCCCATCACAGGGAAACTGTTCAGGACAGAGGAGCTTGTGCTTCCCAGTTTCTCAGTCACATGACATGCATTTTTTTTTTTTGTTGATGTCATTAACGTCAAGGGGGGGGGGGGGGGGTGGTTGTTGTTGCTGCCTGCTGTTATAATGTAATAGATAACAGGTACTAATTAGTCTTGTTCTAAATGATATAATATCCACCAGAAGATTTACAAATCAGAGAGTTGATTCCCTATACCTGAAGATTTGACAGCTGAGTGAAGGCCTTCTCGCAGCCTGGATGGGTACACTTATACGGCCGGTCTCCTGTGTGGATTCTGTACAAATGGGAGCAGGGAGTTGGTTAAAAAAAAAAAAGGTAGGTTTCCTTTAGAAAATTAAAAGACGAGTGTAAAGTGAGCACGCTAATGCAGGTGGGGAGATGAACAAAGCTACCTGTGATGCTGCTGTAGGTGGCTGAGTTGCCTGAAGGTCTTCTGGCAGTAAGAGCAGGTATAGGGTTTCACTCCGGTGTGGATCCGCACGTGTTGGGCCAAATAACTGGTGTTGGCGAACGACTTCGAGCAGTGCGGACACTTATGGGGTTTGGATTCAGTGTGGTTTCTGTATGGAAAGAAAAGCAGAGAGAAGACGGAGAGTGAGAGAAATTTCAGTGGTACTATAATTCACAGAGGACTGTATATGAATATCTGTAAACGCAACGTGGTATGCTCCTAGCTTTAGTGTCATGCAGAAACCCGAGTCATCTCAGTTTATTCTCAAAATTATTCAAACTCCTCCATAACTGATTCGATTCTAATAAACTCGCCTAAATATATCCCTGTCATAAACAGCACTATATTTTTAGCAACATTTACAGCAGTTTACCAATTACCACCAAACTCTATAAATATGTGCTATTATACAGTATATTTAATACATGTTACATTAAACGCAGTAACACTGTATAGCAAAAATAAACCCTTTCCATATTGGAGTCATAATCTACTGACATTTCATGATCAAATTCAAATGGCGGCTGGACGACTGATGAAGGTGTTTGTTCTAGGTGACTGGAAGGCCAGATCCATCAAGTCCATGATTTAGCGTCAAATTTCCCCAAAACCTGCAGTCTATAATCATGCTGTAGAGAGTTTGGCATGGCACAGGACCTTTCTGTGACCTCTATTATACTGCTCCTGCTCTGATTTAATGTGTTTGTGTGAGTCTGTGCAGTGATTGAAAGTCAGAGCGAGACGTCTACAGGCGATAAAAAGGAGCAGAGGGGGGAAAAAAAAATGACAGGTTTGAACAGTAATGGAAGGTGTGACAGGAAGGAAACGAGGGAATTCAGAAATAGAACAGCGCAGAAGTGTAAGAAAGCAAGAAACGTTCGAACAAAGACAGACACGTTACTGGCTTCTTTGAGTCACTCATTCAGAAACTGGTCCAGCATGAGGTCTGTGGCATGCTCAGATATTTTAAGGCGTTACAAACTGCTCAGGCTTTTGCATCTTTGTACGAATTTGATTAAAGCTACATACCTACACATAAAGTACCTACCTAACTCGCTCTTCTGTTTAACCATACAGATGACGTTATGTTCCTCTAGGACAAAGTTTGACGTTAGACAGCATTTCCCTGCGTCCTACGTTGCTACTCCATGTCTAAAGGACCTTGCTACAGAAAAGCCAAGAATAGTATCCTAATTCCCTGGCAGCACTGTAGGACATGTCACATCACGCCCTTTCACGTAGCCCTTGTCTGCCAGCAAGGAACTAGTCCTGGTGCTTAATCTCGAAGCGTTCCAGATCTTCCACCACAAATGAGCCAAAACTCTGCTGGTCTATAATCAAGAACTGTGGTGCTTGGAACATGGGGGTAGAAGTCGCGGTGTCACTATAGCAACTCCTCAATTTTCTGCATACGTTAATAGACGGCGGAAACGACTGCGAAAAGAAAAACATTGGAGCCATGAATCAGTGCCGAGTCAGAAACGGACAATTGTACGGACAGCTGAACAAAACGTGATATGAGAGTCATTGTTAATGCTGATAAAACCTGCTTTAAGCAGACACACACTTAGAATAAAACCGGTAACAGGGTGACAAATGTATGACTTATACCCTCACTGGCCTCTTTAATAGGAACACCTGTAGCCCTGCTCATTCATGCAATTATCCAAATCAGCCAATCGTGTGGTAGCAGCATAAAGCATAAAATCTTGCAGATTTCAAGATCGAGAGCTTCGGTCAATGCAGAACTGCCGCTTACGTGACGGGGGCTTTTGTTTAACCAGACCGTGTGTAAACGTTAGAGACTGTTGTGTGTTAAAATCCTACTAGCTTAGCAGTTTTTGAAACGCTCAGTCTGACACCAACAACCATCCCTCAGACAGAGTCACTGAAATGTTCGATGTGAACATTGACTGAACATGTATCTGTAGAATTTTATGCATTGTGCTGCTGCCAATTTGACGATTGGCTAGTTGGATAATTGCATGAAGCAGTAGGTGTACAAGTGTTCCTATTATTTTTTTGTTATCGTTGTGGCCAAAAACGCTTTTATTTCTTCAAATTATGATGTGACGGAGTTTTTTGTGCTGTTTTTGCAGGAAAGTACTACAATTGGCGAAATCGCAATTTGCCAAATTTGAAACTGGCTAATTTTGCAGTTGAAATTTGTTTAGCAAACGAGACGTTTTAGCTGTACTCACATTCGACGCACGTGAATCGAACAGGGCTTTGGCTGAATGAGCGTCGTGACGATGCCCAAATCTGCGGACAATCCGCAAGTAATTTTGAAAAACTGCAAGCCCCTCCGAATATTCCGGCGTTTGACTGAATTTGCGTGAATTTGCGTGATCGCAAAATCCCGGAGGGACTTGATTAACGTGTCCAGGAAGTGACCGCGTAAGACGTATTGTTGTCCGCGACGGTATCGATGAGCTGCGTAAAGGCTCTGAAGTATTAGATTTTGGATGGTGAAATGGTGTACGTTCTTATAATCCAGAGGTAATACGTGTCATGTCCTTCGTGATGATCACTTGTTCAGACTGTTAGGAGTGTATTGGCAAACTCCTACACTGGATTACATAACGGTTCATAACCATGTAAAGTAGAGATGCACCGATGTATCGGCCGATAAAGGCAATTTTTGACGCTATTGGATATCGGAAGATTATATCCTGTCAATCAAAAGAGGGCGGGAAAACACATGGATTTCATGCTGTGTGTAAAGATGATGTCTCTTGTGTGGAATGATGACAAAACTGCAGTCTGTAATCTCTGCACTGCTAAAATTTTACACCGGACGCTGCAGCAGTGAAGCAGTTTTGGCGTCGAGTCTAATTTTTTTTTTTTTTTTGCCGTGCTGCTCACGGTGAATTAATGCACCAGTACACAGCTGAAAGATTTAAATGAAGATGAGTTTGCAAAAAAGTATAAATTACACAGAAAAATATATTTGTAGAGTATTGTATTTCATATCCAGTTAATGTTAAAATAAAAAAGTTGATATTATATATTAGCAGTTTGATGTTCAGTGATGAAGCAGAAATTTTGTTTGTGGGGAGTGAATGTGAGACTAACAGGAGGTTTTTTTAGAATTCAGTCAATGTTAATATGAATTAATAACATTCAATAAGTTAAGAAATCTTACTTTAATCTTCAGAATTTAGTTCATGTGTTAATGTTAATTAGAGTAATGTGTTCTCTGTTTGTGAGACCAGTTACTGTGAAACGACTTGCTGAAATGAAGAGAATAAGGTTTTTATTTGCATTTCTTTTAGAATTGTGGAATTAATTATTATTCATTTAAAAGAAGGTAGAAAAGGCAGAACTATCGGTATCGGCTGAGAAATTTAGTATCGGTGCATCTCTAATATAAAGTCCACTGGTTCCCTGAACAAACACCAGCTTGGGCTTGATGTTCGGGGGGAAAACATGGGAACAAACTGATACCTGAACCCTAAAACACTGCAAACCCTGTTGATTTCAAATTAATTAACTGTAAGCCACACATACGCATCACGTTTTGACTGTTGAGCATTAAACTGTATTTTTTAGATCTCTCTCTCTCAGACACAAACACACACACAAAAACACACACTCCACATCCTGGCGCTCGGTGCATCCTCCAGTACCGTGTGTGCTGCTGTAAGTGACTGAGCTGCCTGAATGCCTTCTGGCAGTAGGAGCAGATGTAGGGCTTAGCGCCGCTGTGGATGCGGATGTGCTGCGCCAGGTAGCTGGAGTTAGCGAAGGATTTGGAGCAGTGCGGGCACTGGTGCGCCTTCACCTCCGTGTGCGACTTGGAATGCAGCTGCATGTCTGACTTATTGCAGAACGTCAGGCCGCACATCCGGCACCTACAGACACACACACACACAAACACACACACCGGGGAAGGAAATAGGAGGATGGGGAGAAAGGAGAAACACAGGAGCAAGAAGAGGTGAAGAGAGGGAAAGTTTGGGGAAAGATGATATGGGGTCATGGGTGAGTCGAGGTTAAAGAATGAACGCAGGAGGAGAAAGTGAGAGGAAGTGTGAAATGAAGTGCAGTGGAATGAAACGGGGAAGGAAAGAGAGGGGACAGAAAGAGACAGCCAGAGAGTGGGGTGGGGGAGGAAGGGTGATATAGGAGGGAGGGAGAGAGAGAGAGAGAGAGGGAGAGAGGGGATGAGATCAGTGAAGAAAAACAACAGAAGGAAACTGTAGACTCTGCCGACAAATCAGAAAGATGAGAAGGAAAGGCAAGACATACAAGCGCAGACAGATGAAGGAGACAGGAGTGACCGAGTGAGTGGAGTAGAGTGCTGTCGTGTGGCGGAGTGGGTGTGTGTGGAACTGGCAAAGCCATGCTGGCACATGCAGCCAACGACACACACATAGTGAAACGCTACTTATACTACGCAAAGCCAACACACATACGGACCGAGACACATTCAACACAGCCTAAGAAGCACAAGCGTATGAGTGTGAGTGTGTGTGTGTTTGCTGGGGGCCATGCATTGCTGCAGTGCAAGTGGACAATGCACTAAAGGATCGCTATTTCAGTCCTGCCTGTGCTAGAAGCTTTCAGAAACACACACACACACACACACACACACACACACAATCACAATATGCATGCTAACGTCCGAGACACTGTACCTGTAGGTCTTTGATCCATCCTTTCCAGCAGGTCCTTCATCAGCAGAGAGATCATAGGGGTCGGCAGGATGATGCTGAGGAGAGGATAGAGAGCATCTCTACTGTTAGCACGTACACACACACACACACACACACACACACACACACACACACACACAACCCCCCACAGCCCCGCCCCCACAAAAACAAACAAACAAAAAAAAAAATCCTAACTCTTAACACAATGGAGCAACACATTCCTGTTCCTATATGAAGTGAATAATTGTAAATTTTCTTCACTTATCAATTTGTAATATGTTTGTATGACAGCTCACACAGGAGTCACATGCTGGCCCTCACAGAACATAAAATTTTTTAGATTGTGTTAACACAACATTTCTCACACACTTCAATCACTTTCTGCAGAGCGACAGCACAGCGGCTCATACGAGGAGCTGTAAAGTAGGACATGCATCATGCCAGTGGGAAATATACAGCACTGCCAGACCGATAAAATATCAAACTTTTTTGGCTATCTAACACGAGACTGGGCTGGGTTGGTGTCGTTAGCCAAGGGGAGACACAACTAAGCCATCACTGTATGGGTTTAGCTGTTATGTTATTTCACTTTCTGCCCAATGTTGTCCTTTAAACACTGTGTAAATTGAAGGCTATGAAAAAGCTATTAAATGTATCTCTGTGTGCTTTGCTATACACGGTGCAAAGGATTAAAAAATAAATATTAACATTATATTTTGAGAACAAAAAAACAACAGATTGTCCATAAGCTTTAAAGCAGACGTTAAATCACTATAATAAAATGCTAAAAAAAGAAAAACAAAAGCACAAACTAAGTGTTAAGTGGTGAGAGGTTGAATGTTCTGCTTTAACACACACATTCACTCGTCTGAACACAGTAACGTTACTTTATCCTGTAAATGTACAACACTTCTTACATTTCTATACAATCACGTGTTCTAACCCCAATACAGTTACCGCTCTCAAAAAACACAATTACTTTTGTTTCTAAATATCGCTAAATATAGCATCAAACAACATATTTGATCAAAATGAATATTTTAGTCAGAGTTATTGCGCTTCCTGTCTATTGCGCGCTGTTTGATTGACGCGTATGCTTGGACTCGTGCTCATGGAGTGAAGTTTAACGGAGACTCGCTCGCTGTCAGGACGAGTCTTTACATAAAATAGAAATACTGGAGTGAATTTCTAACATTTACAGATAAGGATGTAAAGGTAAACGTGTCATTTCTGCACTGAAGAAAACATGTCTGGAACACATTAAACAGCACATGTCTCAGGCTCCGACACGACAAGCCACGTTAATACACTTACGAGTTTGTTTGAAGCGCATAATTTAAAACAAACATTCTCACGTTTTAGATGACCCGGATCGTGCACTTTTCCCGAAGCAGCTCACTCTGTGACCTCCGCAGTTTCTCAGATGTGATTTATTTTTAGAAATGCGTCCCCCCCCCCCCCCCATTGTGAAGTGACATCACTGACCCGACTAATCCATAATGAAATTCGTGGTCGATTATTATCGATTAGTTGTTTCACACACCTTGTTTTCCTGCTCAGCATGAGAGGATTTTAAAGTTTTAGGGTCAACCCCTTTACTGCTCTAAACCCTGTCTGACTGCTCTCCTTTCACTGAAGATACAAAATTACAACACTTATCTACTTTTACAGGCGTTCAGTTACGTAGTGACAAACAGCTCCAAGTCGAGAATTATTCAGGGCTAAATGAGAAATGTACAGGGCTACAGCCCCTAGTAAGTAGTAAATATAGTTTGTTGGTGCGTTTTTGGTTGTGCGTCCTCCTGTGACTCTACACCATTTCCTTACTCTCCACTGCTTAAGGACTGAATAAAATGCTTGGCGTTTATGCATTTTAAAGCGGATGGAAGTTGTACAATGCTGCAGTTATAGGTCAGGCACTTTCAGAGGTGTTTCACCAACTTGCAGAAATAATTCACTTCCTCAGACAGCGAGCATGTGCTTCTCCATCAGTAAGAGTAAGTAAAAGATTCTGGTTAGACTCTTCGCTGTCCTCCATATTTAACTGGATCACAAAGCTACCGCAAGGTTTCTTTAAATACGACGGCTTGGCTGCCACTGCTAGCTGTTGTGAAGTCAGTCAATCTGACTTCCTGTTTGGGGGGGAAAAAAAAAAAATCACATCAATGTACAGATTCAAATCACAGCTAAGAAGCTATTTCATACAGACTCTAAATGGCTTAAATAAAGAATCCTTATTAATCTTAGCTTCACAGATTAGTTAACCCTTATACTCAGCCTTCCCCAAATCCTTTATTTAGTTAACAAGAAATTACTTAAAGCTGTTGAATGTAAGGTTTAGGATTTCAACCCTCTTTGGTTGAAATGTGCTATTGCAAGCTACTTGTGAAAGAATATTTTGCAATGTGGGCTGTGTTGGTGCTTTGCATGCATTCATCTCTCGTGTCCAGTCAACACACATTCGGGGATGATTCAAACCACTGAAGCCCACTATTCAGTATGCCTAAATTGTACAGCCACCAATGGTGCAGCGACAAACGTATTTAGTATGGCAGTATACTTACTGAAAGCAAAGGATTTTTCAAAGATCACTAAAATATAAAAAAAACAAAAACACACCTACACAGAGCAGACACATTCAACGACTCACTCTTGCCTGATATAACCGAGTTTGGTTAGATGTGTTTTATTCACAAATGTTGAAAAGTCTGCTTTTAATGAGTCATTAAGGTGAACTAATCGGTACTGGTCACTGCCATGCATGGAGTCATTCCTTTCATCTAGTTCCTGCCAACAGGCTTTACAATTTCAAACTACATTTGTACTCATTAGACCAAAGACTGCCTCTAGCATCAGCAAATCTGTTAAGAGTTTTGATATATGATTATCGAACATCTGTGAATTGTGTAAGCCATGTTTGAGTTGCGTGTGTGCCAGTCATACTCTTCTGCCCCTTGAGTCAGCGAATGCTTTTAGCCATGACTGACATTTGATTCTGCATTCAGCAGCTCGATGTTTGTCATCAGCAAAAGATTCAGTGATTTCAAAAGATCTTCTCCTCTTCTCATCCAGTAGAATCAGGGAGTTCAAGATCATTCAGTCCAAGCTGGAGATTTCCAGTGTCTCAGTCTCACACTAGCTGGCCATCAGGAGTTCTCTACAACTTCGGTAGCAATACAAATCCCGCACTGACTACGTTTACATGGACAGCAGTAATCTAATTATTGACCTTATTCTGATTACGGTGTTTATACGAGTCGCTTTTAGAATATTCCTTTCACGTACCCGTTTTACATGTTACAGAACATAGTTCGATTAACGGCACACGTCCCGCGCCACGCCGTCCGACGTCCCTCCAGAATTTCACGTATCAGCATACAGTTGGTCTTCGTTATGGAACCGTATACAGTTTTGGGTGTTTCATTTATAATTTTACGAAAGCTTCAAGTGCAGTTAATTGTTTGTCGTGCTATACGTGCAAATAGACGACTGCTTGAAGCCGTGGGCTGCGTCCCAAACCGCGTACGTACATACTATATAGCAGCTGAAGTACATGCATTTCGCCTACTATATACTGCAGTAGGTAAGTACACCGTTTCGGACACAGCCGTGCTCTCTTGTTTGCCGTCAAACAGTTGAGCGCTGCCGTGTGTGTACGTGTCCTGTCGCGAAATGCGGTGAAAACTCACACGATGTCAATAATGTGATTAAGGTGTTTACATGTCTGTAATACACATCGATAATGTGACTAATACACCACATGTCTTATTTCGATTTGTGTTTACTTCGAGTATGACTTTAGTCAGATTAAGGTCATCAATTATCGCCGTTTACATGCTCGTTTCTTAATCAGAGTATCGTCTTAATATCGGATTATTGTTGTCCATCTAAACGTACTGAATGAGGACAAACCAGCTGACTATCATCTATAATTCACTAACTTCCCACCAAATTAGAGAACAAATAAGTCTTCCAAAAGCTACAACCATACAAATTTTACACGCTATACCTTTATAATCGTGGCAAAATGGTGTGTTTCTGCCATGCTTTTTTAAATTGTTTTTTTTTTTTTACATTCATGAAAACACTGTGGGAGTGTATTTTGCATGTGCCATGTTGCAGGACATGCCAACTCTGACAAAACACTGTGTGATACAGTTTTAATCAAGCTATATTAATGGTAAGATCAAATTTATGGCCACAAAGCAAACAACTTCAGTGTGATGTTCTTTGTGTTGGTGTGCTCTTGTTATTCAGTCCCTCCTGCAGAAATAAATGCAAATTCAAACGCCGCAAGATTTGAAGGAGCTTGCAATTTTTCTAAATTACTGCAGATCATCCGCACATTCGGGCCAAGACGTGTCGTATGACGTCAGCGCGACACGTGTTCAGCCGAAACTTTCGTCGTTTCACGTGCGGCGAACACGAGCACAAGGTCTCATTTACCAAGAAACATCACTGCGGAAGACCGTGCAAAACCATTACCAATAATATCTACACGAAAGTGGAGGCAAACTGTTTTTCACACCATGCAACACTGTCGTAGAACATAAAAAATAAAATTAAAAAAATCAAGTCTGGTGTGTAACTTCTGGACCACGAAGCATAGAAAGAAAAATAATAATAAATCGCTGCTGTGCCTCTAATGCCAAGGCAAATCACCATGACTAACGCGATGGCATGTTGTAAAACTGATGAATAGCTTGTGTTCTGTTAAACTGCAAAAGAGTACAGATGAACATAAAACAAACAATGGGCACTTCAAAATTAATTATTTATTTATTTATTTATTTTTTTACATTTT
This sequence comes from Ictalurus furcatus, assembly GCF_023375685.1. Classification (NCBI taxonomy): domain Eukaryota; kingdom Metazoa; phylum Chordata; class Actinopteri; order Siluriformes; family Ictaluridae; genus Ictalurus; species Ictalurus furcatus. The sequence goes on along the minus strand of NC_071255.1, from coordinate 10,348,980 downwards.
ATGTTAATGAATTTCACAGATTTTTTTTATTTGGTGCTAAATTTAAATTGAAATGTTGAAATTTTATTTTTCAGTTATTTTCAATATTCCCTTTTATATATATGTATTAAAGCGTTCAATGGTTCTTGAGGTCAAAAAAGTAATAGAAATGTGTACTGAATGCTGTCTATGACACACTTTAGAAATCAGAGAAAGTGATTATGCAGGTCTTCACTGGTAGTAGTTTAAAAGAAAAATCCTGCACTTTTCCAGCATCTCCTTCACATTTGACTCCTTTCCAACAGTGGATACATGACGTCGAGACCCATCTTTTCACACTGAGGACGACTGAGGGACTCGTACACCACGACTATTACATAAGGTGCTAACTTTCACTGATGCTCGAGAAGGCAACACGATACACTAAGAGCCAGGGGGATTTAAATCAAATATATTTTTCTCATTCATAGGGTGCTCATAATTGCTGCACACCTATATTTAACAAAGTTTTTTTTTTCTAATAAACCTGTGTTGTGTTTGCAATTGTTTGATATCCATGAGAGCAGAGTATTTGTATGAATTTTTTTAACGAAAGATCAAAAAGTTAAACAATAAAGACAATTTTTCACAGCCTTCTTTGCTCATATTTACCAAGAGTGTAAATATTAGTGGAGGATATATATATATTATATATATATATATATATATATATATTATATATACATATATATATATATATATATATTATATATACATATATATACACATATACACAAACCACCCTTTGATTAGGTTGAAAAAACTCAGGACACATCCTTTTGTAATAGATAAACCATTTCTCTATAATATTAGGCACTGTAGACGGATCTGAATGGCTTTAATAAAGAGAAGAAAAGGTCACACAGAAGCCTACGCTACATAGTTATTCAAAATGTCTGTGTAAATTGTGTCTACACTAAAATGGAAGCGCAAAGAAGCAGGCTATTAGGGACACACGGTCCATATTATTTACATAAAATGACATTTTCGTTCCAGATTACAAGCAATTCAGTCATCCAAATATGAAATATGAGAAAATTAAAATGATAATAAAAAGGCCTTCATGGCCACTTTGTTTTCAGTCACAGTTTTGTACCCCAGTGCAGATGAATTCTCTAATCTGATTGGTCAACAGGCCTTCGTTCATTTTCTATGAACAGCAATAACACAGTTCCAAATCACAGGCTCATATTAATGTGCTCTTTCTAATTACATTTAGTTAGCGTTGCTATAGTGAAAACTCACCGTGATTTTTATGGTGGATGCACCACACAATCTAAATCTAGCAATAAACAGATTAAAAACGTGCTGCTGTTTAACCAGTCCCTCCAGGATTTAGCTTTTTTTTTTGTGATCGCAGAAATGAACACCAAAAAAAAAAATCAAGCACACACTAAGCAATATTCGGACGAGCTTGCAAAGCCATCTTCGACTCATGTGCGTCGAACACGAGTACAGCTAAAAGGTCTCATTTACCAACAACCAACAACCATCACTGCGAAAGGCCGTACAAAACTCTTTTGTGTAACTGCAATTTCGGTAGCTCAAGTAGTTTTTTCTCCAAAAACAAACAAACAAAAAAGCACAAAATAACTCGTCAAGCTGCATCGCAAATTGAAAAAAAAGAAAGAAAAAGCAGCAGCAAAATTAAGCATTTTTGGCTGCAACAATCAGAAAGAAAGCTCAGCGAAATCCTGTACGGTCTGTTTAACAAAGAAAAACATATCATCCTTGTTACTGTAATGTTTTCCGTGAGGATATGTTTAACATTTTGCCAGTGGTTTGTTAACAGAGTTTAAAGGCCCGTTCACACCGGGACATTTTTTTCAGCGTGTTAAACGGTCTGTTTTTCTATGCGTTGTTTTTAAACTCCAGCGACGTGCTGAATGAAAGTGTAAATTCTGTCATCCCTGATAGTAGATGGCGCTTACTGAAAAGCATAAATACTCCGGTACACAAGGTGGCGCGGCACAACTTTCCGTTTCGGACACCTGCTTATCACTGAGAAGAAGAGAGCCAGTATTTACCTCTTTGCAAATAACCGTTCACACACTTTTTGCAAACTGGATAACAGTAAATGGATTTTTCAAGCAGCAGCGGCAGCGACGAAGAAATAATTGTTCTGTTGAATGAGGAAAGACGACGGAAAAGAGGCCGAAATTGGATACACCCCATAGTTAAGAGAAGAGAAGAACATGAGGAGTTCCATCGACTGATACAAGAGCTGAAGTTGTATTATGAGCGTTTTTTTCTTTTTACTTACAATTTCTCGGTGAACTTGCATAAGTTTGAATCATATCTATTGCCTCCAAGTGTCAGTTTTGTGTCAGGGGGTGGGTTTTTGGTACTTTTAATTTTGTTTTCTTTCTTCTTCTCAATGACATATTTGGGAAAGGGAAGGGAGGAGAGAAGAGAAAAGGTAAATGAATCACATGAAAATTAATAAATAAATTTAAAACGTTGAAAAAAATTAAATAAAAAAAATGTTCCTGCACATTGATGAAGTGTTGTAGTCTTTTTTTTTTTTTTTTTATGTGGTCAATATGATCATACAATGATGCATTAATGGGGCACTTAGCTATTTGAAGCGGTCAAGAATACTTAAAAGAGACACAAACTTATCATATACTGTATATAGTCAGACACTAATGCATTTTTTACTGGGTGAGATTAAGGTTTAGTTTCATGCTTGCGTCTCTTTCAGGTACTGACGTGTGCTCGGCAAGATAGTTTTGTGCTTGAGCGCCACCAAGTCGTGGTTTTTATGTAACTTCAGCAGCTCCGGGCAAGTGAACAAAAGCACAAATCTCATTGGTCAGCCAGTTTTTAAACTAGCGCTTCAAAAGAAAACCCCAAAAAACTGGACCCCGAGACCTAAAAAAAAAAAATTCTGCTTTGACGCCAAGCGTTTTACACGTAGGCGGGAACACTCCCGTTGACAGCCACTGATTTAGACACGGTGTGAACAGGCCTTAAGGCTTTCTTCTTTTCACGGTCTTTTAGCTGAATTTAGCTGAGCTGTGATTTGAACTCACGACCAAAGCCTTAAACACTGAGCCACAATTTCCATGTGATAAGCTGTGTTTTTTCCTTTTCTTAACTACATCAGAAAATCAGATATGATGCTAGAACATAAGTGATAAAAATGTAACTATAAACAAGATAAAACGTACATTTCATTCTTTAATAAATAAAACTCTTTGGCAGATTGCTGTCGTACAAGAGGAATGAAACGCTTTCAGACAGAAGGATCATCACACCATGCTGTCGTCGATCGTCACCGATAACAGCACGCACCCGGTCAAGTTTGATTCCTTACTTTATAACTCATTCTAATCTTCTGAACCGGTACATTTATTAAAAAAAAAAAAAAAGAGACCTACCTGTCCAGCCAGGTGACTGAGCATCAGCGAGTCACTTCCTGTCGGGGAGCCCACCAACGGGAGTGTGGCCTTCTTCTTCCTCCCTCGCTTTGATGGTAACGGGATGACGACGGGGGAGCAGGACATGCCATCGTCTTTCTTGTCTGAGAGAAGTATTAAAAGTATTCATTTGAATGAATACTAAAGAAGCGGAACATTATTGTTGCAGTTTTTTTGTTGTTGTTGTTGTTGTTGTGTGGCTTCTCTTTCAGATTATGAGCAGAACATAACACGGTGTTACCTGCGTGCACTGTTATCATAGTGGTTGTCGGATGCCCAGGGATTAGAGATGGAGCGGAGGATACCGGAGACACCAGAGTGACTAAGCCCGCTGAACAAAGTGAGAAAAGGAAAAGAAGACAGGTTAAAAAAAAACTAAACAAAACAGCTGAACAAAGATAGTGTCTATGTTTACATGACCAGTTTGTTTCAATTGCAGTTTCCTAATGAACAATATTTATTTATACACATGTAAATGGTTCAGATTCAAAGTTAGGTGCATGCCACGGAGTGAGGTTTTAGTAACAATGTTCCAATGTCTGCTCGGCATGTTCAGCTTTTTAATCATGCTGCTAGCTTTAAGAACGAGTTTTTAATTATTTCCGTGTCAGCAAAACGTTATCTAAGTGTAATATCTGAATGGATGGCGAGAAGGAGAGTAAAGCTGCCAAGCATTTGATATTCGCCTGACATTCAGGAATACGGCTGAGCACTGCGAATACACACATCAGTAACGCAGATGTATAATGCTGTTACTCATCTTCTCATGTTACCAACATTTAAAACACATTCATGCGGGAAAAAAACCACGATCAATGAAGGTTTTATCAACGCTTTTCCTCCTTTTTAACCGTGTTAAAGTTCTGGATCCTTGCTGAATTTCTGGCGAATAGAAAACAGTGAATTTTACTGAGATCAGCTTGTGTCCTCGCATCTGCCTCCAAGCAGGGTTGTGCCATATCGTATCGTCCATGATATACTGGTACAGTTCCTCCCCACGATAAGGATCTGTCGTCTCACTGATGACGTGTTTACGCGCCGCAACGTGGGCACGGAGAACGAGAACAAGCACGGCAGATGGCGGAGTTCGAGCTCTAGATGAGGAAGAAGAATTCACCTGTGAAAAAGGAGCTTCCTCAGTAATATGGGAAGCGGTCTGGACACAGCACTCTCACTCGTATTTCCTGGGGTTAGATTATGAATCCTGCGAGTACTGGAGTTTGCATTTTCAATGGAATTTTAATTTGTGAATAAAATACATGTTCTACTTTTTTTGCCTATTAATTGGTATAGTTTAGTAATTGATGAGGAGCAGGATTAAGTTGTACTTCTTTGGATTAATGCTTGGATCAAGGCTCTCAAGACTGTATGCTGATGTGACTTTTGGCCAATTTTATTTTTTATTATATTTTATATTATATTACACACACACACACACACACACACACACACACACATCGTCATCTAGGTCACTACCGCAAAAAAAAAAAAAAAAAAGTATCGTGATTATAATTAAGTCTATCTTGCTCATCCCTACCTCAGTGCTGCCAATCCGACCTCACAATTCTTTTAAATAGATTAAAATGTGTAACGTGGACTGTTGTTCTTACAGGGCAGTTTTATCGTGACTCAAACCCACATGCGCAAACACACAAAGGTTTACACGATTATTATTCTTATATTTAATGGATTATTAACATTGCCCACCTCATTCAATCAGATAGGTGGATACAGCTATGTCCTGGCCTCGGCTGGTTTACTCTATTCCAAATTAGGTGTATACGTGAAGGTTGTATATTCCCATTGAGCTACTGGTCGGATTATTATATAGGCAGCACGTAAACATCCCTAGTCACACGGGTCCTACGAGTCACAAAGTATGCACCGTCACTTCTGATGTTGTGCTGCTTTCAGGGTAGTAGGTGTGTGCTGATATTAAAACCTTCGTGTCGCGTTAATTGCCCAAGCTTTCACTTTGCTGTTTCTAGAAAAACAGCGACTTGCGAGGGATCTCGCTAATTTCTTTGTTTGAACTTTCTGTTTACAGTTTTTCCAACCCAGAAATGAGCTTCAACCCCAGAGCAGGAACAGGTGAAGGCAGGGTTGTGGAAAAGTAAACCTAGCCTGTAAACATTTTCGCTGCCATTGCCATTAGCCCGACAAGCAGCAGAGTGCTCGAAAACTGAACAACTGCTTCTTTAACCGAGAGGCGTTAATGAAACCTCTGCAGTGTCATCATGCGTCATAACTTCCTGTCACACTGAGTCACAGTAACTTATTAAATTTAACTATGTAAATGACTTGTCTAGGAACATTATTAATATGCCTGCAATTCCAAAAAGGACGGAAAATGTAAGCTACGAGACAAATCCTCAGTTGGAGCAACAGTTATATAATAGCTGAGGAGTAGAATAATGGGATTACGTTGCTAAGAAGACGACTACACGTTTGGCCAAATGAAGCGACCTGCCTTCTAAATGAGACGTTCATTGACATAAATGCGACGCAAAATTGCTTTCCAATTAAGCCGGTGAATTGCTTAAAATAACAAAAAGGACTAAAGGAAACAGTAATACTGTTCAGCACATAGTCACGAGTCTATTCAAGAACGTGTACTTTGCTGGTTGTTCAAAATGCTTTCAGTAACAGACAACAAATAAACAAAGGACAATAACTGCAGTCGTGAAAGAGGAAGTTGCTGTAGTTTTGGGTTCCTTTGCAAACAGAAAAAAAAAGCCTGATGAGACAGAGGAGGAGGCAGTACATTTGTCCTATAAATGGTGACAACTCTGTTCATGCTGCTGCTGCTTCCACGGCTGAGATCACAAACAAGTAAACCAGAAAATGTTTTAAAAACTGCCTCACCATGTAGTGGTGAAATCGACAAATGTTACATGTGGGCCAGCCGCAGATGAGGAAGGTCTCAGAACAATGCAATGGGGTTTGTTTTTTTGAGGCACCAACTTTACCACTGTAAGAGCACTTTCACATTTGGAGAGGTTTTTCCCCCCCAGACAAAGTGCTGTCTGGAGCAATTTTGTTGCTGATGCGTGTGTAAAAAGAAAAAAGAGAACACTTCTGTGCACTCTGTATCCATGACAATGCTCTTACCATTTACATTTTTTTATTATATTGTTCTTTTTGCACTACCTGTTACATCTAACACGTTCACACTAGAACCATGTACTGGTCGGCGCTACCCGGTCATTTACTGTGCCCATTGACCTGTTTTAATAGTTACTGTATTGTCTTCTGGTGTTTGCACGTGCACTTTATATAGAATGTGTAGGTCTTATTTAGTTCGGTGTCTCATGTGGTTAGTGTCGTGTTTTATGTAGCACCGTGGTCCTGGAGGAACGTTGTTTCGTTTCACTGTGTACTTTACCAGCTGTATATGGTTGAAATGAAAACAAAGCCACTTGACTGGTCCTAGATAGTATCGGCTAACTAGCTAGCTAGATTTGATTCATCATTATCAGTAATGAAGATTACGATTGGTTTAACGCTGATGATGAGGAAGCTGTTTGCCTTTACTGTAGCTTTTCAAGAATTAAAAAAAAAAAAGAAAGAAAATCAGGGGAACAATTTGTGCAACTTTGTGTACCGATGAAAGTGCCAAAATCAGGCAATTTGTTATTTTAGTTACAATGCAATATTGGAAAGCAAATATTCAACAGGTTGTTAATCTACTTATATTGGTTCAATAACAAGAATCATTTTTTCACCAGGACTGTCCTCCTTGTTGTTGTTTTTGTCACTTGCTCCCCACTAAGGGAATTTTTTTTTTTAAACTAAAAAAATAAATAAATAAAAATAAAAATTGGAAGTGCTCCACTGTGACCAAAAACACTTTTAGCAGCACTTTTTTTTTTTTTAAAAGAAACGATTGCCTTGTGCCTGTAGAATTTCTTGTAAAACATGAGCAAAGAATCAAAGCAGGGGGTATGTCACTATTTTAAAGTGACCATCATAATAACACAGGGTATACCAAAAGTCTCCATACATAAGACTTTTTAGCAAAATGTAAAAATTTTATATATATATATATAGACTTAGACAAAAGAAGGACGTATCATGCTCATGACTGGATCGGGAACATGTCGCAAGGTTGCGATGGACTTTCCGGAAGCGCTGCACTTTTACAGCAGAGGAAGAGGGACGATTTACACAAAGAGAGTCACATAGTACAATCTTTGTAACAAAGATGTCTGCAGATTATGACATAGCGGAGGATTTGCATGGTCTTTTTTTTGTCCGCTCTCGCGTCGACACAACACGCACGCGTCTCGGTTCCCTCATGAACGCGCGTCGGAGATCTATGCGGAAGTGAAGATGTTTTGTGAATAAAGACTTCATTTTAGTTTATTCGCGCACACAAAGCATTCGTGTTGCTTCATAAAACTGGGATTAAACCGCTGGAGTCACACGGATTACTTTTACGACACCTTTATGAAAGTTTTGGTTACTTGGACTGTAAATAGAGAGACAGAAATCTCCCAGGTTTTATTAAAAACACCTTCGTTTGTGTTCCAAAGATGAACGAAAGTCTTGTGGGTTTTTGCAACGAAATGAGAGTGAGGAACTGATGAAAGAATTTTCATTTTTGGGTGAACTACCCCTTTAACAGGAAACACGGCAAGCACATCACACACGACAAACTTATTAAAGTGCACCTATTATGTTTTTTCAAATATTACCTTTCAAGTAGTGTGTGTTAGAGCTGTGAATATAAAACATTTGCAAAGTTAAAAAAAAAAAAATCAAAGTGCACGACAAACGGAGTTATTGACTCCCAGAAGAAGGAACCGATTCTGAACAGCTGAAACGAGTCGTTAGTGATTCCAGACTTACTTCCTGTACTAACCTACTTTGGTTTGTAATAAAAAACCCCGCCTCTGGTCTTCACTGGCTGCTCGCTGACAGACGGATCTGAAACACCTTATGGTAGTGGGCGTTTCCTTTTTGACACATCTTGACAGCGGTAGACCATTCAAAACAGACTGGGACATCTGACCAATCAGAGCAGAGTATGCTCTCTGAAAGGAGGAGTTTAGAATGAATCCTTTAGACCGGATCATTTAATGAGTCATTTGTGACACTGGGGGAAAAAGGTAATGACGCAATTTAAATTTTGAGCACATCAAAGTGTTTTTTGACCTTGGATGCATGTAAATCTATTGCATGGGACCTCTAAAACTAAATTAGGCACGTTTCAAAACCAAAATAGGTGCGCTTTACCAAATACAAAAAGGCTAGAAGCATTGCGGTCTAACCGAGATGCGGACATCCACTGACGAAGGCACAACTGAGGTGGTGCTGGTGTACATACTCCCCCACACATGGAGACTTTTGGGACACCCTGTATTGTACACGTTAAATATTGGTATGTACCGATCGCTAGCACACGCCTACTGGACACGGACTCATTTCACAAACCACAATCATCTTGAATCTACTGTACCAGCTGTCATGATTCCGGTGGACGGTACGGGCACCACAGTGATGCTGTGTGAGGAATGGGGCGGATGCGCTTGTTCCTGCTTCAGCGCCCGCCCCCCGGCCGCTGCATCCATGGCCACGCCCCCCGCAACTGCCACCACCGCTGTGGTGGGGTAGTGGGAGGAGCCATGCGGGTAGGCAGGGTTTTTGTCCTGTTGGCCCAGCTGCTCCTTCACCTTGTTTAGAAACACAGCATTCTCAATCTGACACACACACCCACACACATGAGGCATTAAAGGAAAATGATGTGGACACATGGTTTTAAGACAGGTGCAAGCGCGTACACGTACGTGTGTGTGTGTGTCTGTGTGTGTATAAATTAGTGGACGGTAAGGAAGGCTGCATGAATTCGTTCTCACCGGTCCTTGCACTGGAGACCAGAAGTAGGAGTTAAAATGGGAATCCTCCATCATTCCTGAAGGAAAACAAATGAGTAGGAAAATAAATAAATAGTGAAAGTACAACACAACACAAATAGACCATCACGCTCAATGTCAGACCAGTGCCGGGGCTCACTTCAGAAATTTGTTGTTGTTTTTTTGTTTTGTTTTTTTTAAAATTATTATTATTTATTTAAAAAAAAAAAGGTTATTGAAGATGGAAAGGGTCCAGAAGGTTCTGTGAAGAAATGGATAAACTACAACCTAAAAATAAATAAATAAATAAATAAAAATTGAGTGATTATTTATGAAGGAGAAATTCAGGTTTGTAGAAGTAAATAAACTGCTAGAAACATTAATAAAATATGCGATATCATTTTTAAAAGAAATGTTCCGGAAGAACAGCGGTCATAACTGAGGTAAATGGAGGCCCATGAAGCTAACAGCTACATGAGGGTTAGCATACGGCTCAGAGCTAGACCTCTCTCTCAGCCCGGTTAATAAATAATACCGGATTCACTGATTGTCTTTGTGTAAATCTGGAGCCGTTTGTATCGCAGGCCACTTTAGTTGGCGGGCTCTTTTTCTTCTCGACACACGCAGCTCAAAATACACCTCAAAGCCAGACACAACAGACCATTTGCTTATTACTAATTCAAAACAGGAAGTGTTTTGGGGGGGTTTATTTGAAAAGAAAACGGTGCAGAGCAAAATAAGATATAATGTTTATTTAAAAAAAACAAAACAACAACAACAAAAAAAATCAGCCTCGTCGGTGACTGATGCAAATTCATTAGCAGCCCGTAACATTATCTTCTGGGAGGTGTAACGTTAACTCACATTCAGACACACTCCCGCTGTCGGGCCCGTGGAAATAAACTGGAGAAAAAAAAAAAAACAGAGCACACGAGGATTGGAGAGAAAAAAATAACAAGTGAGAAGGAGAGAGAGGAAAAAAAAAAAAAAAAAAAAACCGTCGACGCCGAAACCGAGGCTTTACGCAGGACTTCCGGCACACGGAAGGCGACGGAGGCCGAAATTAACAGCAAAAAAAACAAGGTTCAAACGGGAAAAAAATCAAGCCTAAATTACCCAGTCGTGAAGACTTTGGTTCCCCTCGCCCGGGGATTTCCTCCGCTCGGGATAGTTTGTGAAGTCGCTCCGAAAAACACTCAAGTGAAGAAATTCAACGAGTTTTCGTTCCTTCGGTTTTTTTTTTCTATTTTTTTTCCCTTTTCTTACGGAGTTGCCCGAACTGTCTACGCTCCACTTCCTACGGATGAGGTCAAATTTGCGCGAACGTCTTCCGTACGTAATGATGTCATGTCCGTCTAGTAAGGTCAACTTATCATCAGGGTGCGTCCACAATTGAATGCTACGTACACCGCTACGCATTGGCAACCGGGAACTGTAATATTTACCTGGTTTACCTAATACATAGGACATTCTGGGCTAAGATGACACAATTTTAATGTCACAGGACATCCTGAAAGATATAAACGTTTATATATTGCTGTACCGGTTGCTAGCGTCCCTTATTATTTTATTACTTTATGATCACACAGACACGTTACACAAAATGCTTTGCAACGTTGTAGTGAATATGATTTCACCGTTTCTACATGGAGTAGGCTGCTATTGCTGGTATTATAATTTAACAGGAACGTGTTAATGTGTCAAATTGTGGCGTAATGGTGGTGATGATGATTATGTAATTAAATAATAATCATAATAATCATAATAATAAAAAGGCCAACTGTGAAGGAGCTGGAGAGATCCACAGTTCAGATGAGAGAAGCTGTTCACAAGACAAAAAGTGTATACACTCTACAAAACTGAGCTTTGTGGAAGAGTGATGATCAATATGAAATCCTGTTCAGAGTTTGCCAAAAGGCATGTTGGAGACACAACAAACATGTGGTCATGTGAACAAAACAACATTTTGGCATTTGGAGGAACCCCAAAAACTGCTCATCACCCTGAGAACACCATGATCACAATGAAGCAGGGTGGTGGTAGCATCATGTTGCAAGTATTCTTGGCTTCTTGGATGCTTCTCTGACTAATATCCTCCTTACCTGCTTACTGAAGATTTAATGGTGCTTTCTGTGATGTTCAAATGGATATATATCCTCCAATAATATTGGCACCCTTGGTATATATGAGCAAAGAAGGCTATGAAAACTTGTCTGTATTGTTTGACCTTTAGATCTTTTGTTTAAAAAAAAAAATCACAAAAATACTCTGCTCTCATGGATATCAAACAATTGTAAACACAACACAGGTTTATCAAAAAAATATTTAAATATAGGTGCGTAACAATTATTGGCACCCATATGAAATCATATGTGAAAAATATATGTGACTAGGAATAGGAAATTGTTCACCCATGACTTCCTGTTTCACAGTGGTATAAATATGAGGTAATATATAGGCCAAATTCCCTTCCTACAATGGGTAAGACCAAGGAATATAGCTGTGATGTGTGGCAACAGGTTGTTGAGCTTCACAAAATGGGAAGTGGCTAGAAGAAAATAGCACAAGCATTGAAAATGCCCATTTCCACCATCAGGGCAATAATTAAGAAGTTCCAGTCAAAAGGAAATGTTCTGAATCAACCTGGAAGAGGACGTGTGTCTATATAGTTTCAACACACTGTGAAGAGGATGGTTCAAGTGGCCAAAAAATCTCCAAGGATCACAGCTGGAGAATCGCAGAAGTTAGTTGCATCTTGGGGTCAGAAAGTCTCCAAAACTACAATCTGAAGTCACCTACATCACCACAAGTCGTTTGGAAGGGTTTCAAGAAAAAAATCCTTTACTCTCATCCAAAAACAAACTCAAGCTCAAGTTCAGTTTGCCAGACACTACTGGAACTTCAAATGGGATCGGGTTCTATGGCCAGATGAAACCAAAATAGAGCTTTTTGGCAATAAACACCAGAGGTGATTTTAGCGCACACAGAGAGGAAGCCATATGGAAAAGTACCTCATGTTCACGGTTAAATGTGGTGGTGGCTTTTTAATGTTTTGGGGCTGTTTTTCTGTCCAGAGGACCTGGACATTTTGTTAGGATACATGGCATCATGGACTCTATCAAATATCAACAGATATTAAATGAAAACCTGACTGCCTCTGCCAGAAAGCTTAAAATGGGCCGTGGTTGGATCTTCCAGCAGGACAATGATCCAAAACATACATCAAAATCAACACAAAAATGGTTTACTGACCACAGAATCAAGGTCCTGCCATGACCATCCCAGTCCCCTGACTTGAACCCCATAGAAAACCTGTGGGGTGAACTGAAGAGGAGAGTCCACCAGTGTGGACCTCGAAATGTGAAGGATCTGGAGAGATTCTGTATGGAGGAACGGTCTCAGATCCCTTGCCATGTATTCTCCAACCTCATCAGGCATTATAGGAGAAGACTCAGAGCTGTTATCTTGGCAAAGGGAGGTAGCACAAAGTATTGACTAAAATGTGCCAATATTTGTTACACACCTACATTTAACAAATAATTTTTTTGATAAACATGTGTTGTGTTTGCATTTGTTTGATATCCATGAGAGCAGAGTATTTTTGTGAATTTCTTTAACAAAAGATCAAAAGGTTAAACAATAATGATAACTTTTCACAGCCTTCTTTGCTCATATTTACCAAGGGTGCCAATATTAGTGGTGGAGGTCATTGTATGTATATGTAGATATTTTTTTAGGCGGTAAATAATTTTGTAAACTATATTGGAACAACCCTCCACCCCCACTTCAATATTATGGGCTATTTGTTTTATGCGTTTGTTATTTTCATGACAAACACAATACTTGTGCAATACTTATACCTCATGTAGGTATATATTAATGTAACACATTAACACAGGTATAAATATACTGCTTAATCATTGTTGGGATAATGGCATCTATGAGAGAACAAAGTCTCCTCTACATACTAATCTATATTTAACCCCAAGTTACCCCATGTCCACACAAACAACAACAACAACAACACAAACTCTCCGGTAGCAGATGCGAAGTCGCAGTAAAATGTTACTGTTCAAATAAAGGCTGAATTACAAACCGCTCTCTCTGTATTGTCAAGTGCCCTAGTCTGGACCTGTACGGCATTGTTAAATACCCTAAATAGTGCACTGAGACAGGAAGCCGCGAGCTATTTGGAATTCAGCCGTGGATTCTCTCTCATTGTTGACTTCCGGTTTCTGAGAGCTCTTTTTCCACGTTTACAGGAAGGGGATTTTTAACAGTACTCCAGATATGTATCGGGTAAAACGCTGACTACGGGGTTGAAATGTGTTAATATTTCTAATAATTTATAGCGTTTGCAAGAGCACAGACATCACCACGAGTCCATATCAGCTGGGGTTTGAAAGGACTGAGGTGTGCAGATGGGGGAGGTGAGGAAACTACAGAAGAAGTTGAGGCAGATTGAGAACCTGGAGCTCAAGCTTTCTCTCACCCCAGAAGAAGCAGTGAAGGTACACAAGTCGAACTGTGCATATTTCTCATCAAATCAAATCTTGCTCACATCATGCACACTGATGTGTCTGTATGAGCGTAGAGCAGTGGACACCAATCCTGATCCTGCAGGTTCAACCAAAATCTAACAAGAACTTCTGATCAAGAACTTCTTTAGGCAGTGATTAGATGGTCAGGTGGGCACGGTTATGGTTGGAACTAAAATCTTCAGGAAGGAAGATCTCCAGGAACAGGGTTAGTGACTACTAGGCTAGAGCCTCCAGGTAAGCTCCAGATGAGCACTTGGGTCTCCTATAGTGATTCCCCAATGCCCTAATGAATGTAACATCATTCTAGAGACACGATGGGATGCAGTATAATACTGCAAAGCATGGAAAGGGTGAACTGTCACTGGTGTAGTAAACAACAACAACAACAACAATAATACATGATCAAATCAACAAGATCTGCACATCTGAACTGTGTCCCAAGACCACATGAAAGAGTAACTATGGAGATAGAAATACCTAAACATAACAGATTAAATAAAAAAAAAGACTACAACATGGTATTTATTACTTTTATTGTAATTATGTGGCGGTGACCCCTAAGTCCAGCTGATTTTTTAAACATCAGTAATTTTTTAAAAATTATCTCTTTCAGTGGTCATCAGGGGGTCTTCTCATGTCATCTGTATACCACACTGTCTTCTATTTCATGCCCAAATAATATTTATGATAATTGTGAAAAATGTGTAATAGCCCATTAAAATAAGCATTAAAAAAAAACTAATTAGCTAAATAATGCACAGGTTTATTATTCGTAATTTTAAAAAAATTAAGAAATTAATGTATTATTAGTTTAATTATCGTACAGGCCTACAAGCTTCATGTCTGGCAGCAACTTGCCGTGTTTTGTTTGCCTCGTTCCAAAGAAAATTCAGAATTCTTTTAGGACGTGTTATTTTTAACATTTGTGCAAATGTAATATGTGCATAACAGCCTTGACCTTTTTATGCACAAACCCAGAATCTCTGTCAGCACGTAACTAACATGCCATGAACTAATCATAAATTATCGACCAGACTTGATCTTGTGACGCATTACGCATGCTTGGGGGGTCAAAGTTCATCTGTGAGCTGGGTCTCCTATTAACCTCTGTGCATTAAGGGACACCATGTTTACTTCTTCTCAAACATGTCATGGCTGATCTACTACATATAGTGTAAACATATTTACATCCCTAATAAATATACGGTAAACATATTTACATCCCTAATAAATATATAGTGTAACCTTGTAAACATATGGAGAAAAAATGCCACTTGACACTTTAAGCAGCAGATCAGCAAAGGAAACGTCGGCCATGTGGATATTAGATAGCCAAATTGTAAAAGGATTATATTGAACATGTACTATTGTTATTAATATTATTATTATTATTATATTTAATTTTTAGTTTATTTCACATTACTGTAGAATAATTTAAAAAATCCACCATCCTGCTGAGTTCTCATAATTGCTGCAATTCTTGACTGCACAGTTGATAATATTATTACACCCTCCGTTACTTAACTTAAACCTAAAATGGTGGAAATGTTCATTTTCCCGTCTTTCTTAGGCCATCGTTTCTGGACGATTCAATCATTTACGAGCAGGGGAAAGTCTAGTACAATCACAGTATTTAACACATGCGTAATGGTTGCATAATGCTCACCTGTATAACGTTGTTACTATGGAGAAACTGTGTGTTCCATACATACTCTGTGGATACTGGATGTCGCCGCTATGTACTAGCCATGCTGACTTGATTTAGCATATTTGCACTGTGTTTACTGGATGAGTGCACCACATTTGTGACCTATAAAAGTTTTAGTTGTATTATTATTGCTGTAAATCCACATTCTATAACATTATCTGTAATAAAATAAATAAAAAAAACTAAACAAAACTGGAGGCTCAGGTCCAAAAATCATCTCGATGGTCTCCATGGACACAGCTTTGTAGAAGGACAGTTATTACCGCAATTCATTTTAACCTCCCTAAACAACACTACGCATTTAAAGGTTGCCTTTTAAGCTATGTTTACAGGCTCCTTCTTAAAACATTAATGCAAACTGAGAAACGAGAGAACTTGGTGGCTTCCTTATGCTGACCACTGTGAAAAAGCAACAGATTTTCATATGCCGTTTCTTATTTTCTCTTGGAAGTACACAAGATGGAGCTATGATTAAGAATTCAGCGATAAAGCCTGCATGAAGCCTGCTCAGTTTTATGCAAATTAATTAGCGAAGATACACATGATTGCATCTGATACTTTTAATTATATGCTTAAAGCAATTTGATGCTCCCGGCTTCTATTTCCCATCTTTTTTCCCCACATTTTATTTGATCTTGGTACTTAGTGAAATTTTGGTGCAGATTAGAAAATACTGGTAGAGAAAACTGTAAACACATTAAAGCCCTTGACCTGTACTGAGCACAGATAAAGAACAATAATATTGTGAAAATATTAATCGAAATGTTTTTCCTCTTGAAGAAGGAACGTGCATAATTGGATAGGCCATGGTCAATATTTAAATTTTCAACCTTATCTCACAGTAAAAAACAAAACAAAAAACCTTCGCATGCAGCTTAACTGCAGGTTGAATATCAACGTTCTGCCAAGAGTAATTGAGTTTTTACTCGGATGCTCTGTATGTCACATTCTGCTCCAATGTAATTTAACCAAGGCCACCTCTACCACTACATTATTTGAATAAGATTGATGTATAATAAATAATTTAATATTGATATAAACACTTGAAACTTCTCGGCTTCTCTGCTGGCTTGCAAAACATATAGTAACACGGTAAGGGAACGTGGATATTTCCAAAAAGTCTGTGTATTCTCATTAGCCTAAAGAATGTACAGCCAAAAAGACTGCATTTTGAAAATACCGTCGTTACCTAACCTCATTATCATGTGACTTGCGAGCCTAATTGTTTTTGCAGAGCAGAGGAGAAGTTTCATGAGCTTGGTAATTCTAATCATACATCGATCAGCCATAACATTAAAATCACTGACAGGTGACGTGAATAAGATTGATTATCTCGTTACAATGGCACCTGGGAAGGTGAGGGATATATTAGGCAGCAAGTGAACAGTCAGTTATCGAAGTTGATGTGTTGGAAGCAGGAAAAATGGCAAGCGTAAAGATCTGAACGACTTTGACAAGGGACAAATTGTGATGGCTAGACGACTGGGTCAGAGCATCTCCAAAACAGCAGGTCTTGTGGGGTGTTCCCGGTATGCAGTGGTTAGTACCTACCAAAAGTGGTACAAGGAAGGACAACTGGTGAACCAGCAACAGAGTCATGGGCACTCAAGGCACATTGATGAGAGTGGAGAGTGAAGGTTAGCCCGTCTGGTCCGATCCCACAGAAGAGCTATTGTAGCATAAATTGCTGAAACAGTTAATGCTGGCCATGATAGAAAGGTGTACACCCCTTCATGGCAACGGTATTCCCTAATAGTTCAGCAGGATAATGCGCCCTGCCACAATGCAAAAATTGTTCAGGAATGATTTGAGGAACATGACAAAGAGTTCAAGGTGTTGATTTGGCTTCCAAATTCCCCAGATCTCAATCCGATCGAGCATCTGTGGGATGTGCTGGACAAACCAGTTCGATCCATGGAGGCCCCACCTCACAATTTACAGGACTTAAAGGATCTGCTGCTAATGTATTGGTGCCTGAAACCACAGCACACCTTCAGAGGTCATGTGAAGTCCATACCTCGACGGGTCAGAGCTGTTTCGGTGGCACAAGGGGGACCTACACAATATCACGCAGGTGGTTTTAATGTTATGGCTGATTGGTGTATTTGAAGTGTGCTACGGTCAGTGTGTTCAAAACGAGGTAAAATCATTTATTATATATCGATTTTATTTATATATCATAGTGCTAGACATTAGCTGGGTTAAAATACGTCGGTGCAGAATGTTGACGAGCAGATCATTTGAGTGAAAGTTTGATACGCTGCTATGCAACGCATGCTCGCGCCAGAATGTTGACATTCGACGTACAGAAGGTGCTGCAGATAAGTCGCATGACTGTTTTTAGTTCTTGTTCTTTTTACCTATTTGTCAAATAATTTAGTAAAGCAACATAAATGGAAACCATAAAAAAATAATCACATAGTAATAACATAGTAATAGATACAGATGCTCTGGCGTCCAGGGTGTATTCCCACCTCATGCATCCACTACAACCCTGACCAGGATGAAGCGCTTAAGGATAAATTGCAGAGTAATGTAACATTCTGACTTTTCTTATTGGATCTCAAATATCTGGACACAAACTGTATGTCAACACTAGCAGCTGCTACACGCTCCCAGAAGACAAACCTGGATATCAGTCATTTGTCTTTGTCTAAACAATAACACAGTTTTCCAGTAACCACAGTATTTCTGTCTGAAATACTGCCAAGAATTTCTCAGCACTTTTCAACGGTTACTTTGCGGTCGCACAAGACGTACTCGCTCAATCACGCACTGATTTTTATTTGTGATAGTGAAGTGCTAAGCTCATGTTTTGTTTTTCGCTTAATACATTTGTAGGAAATAATCAGGCAGATGCTTTTATCCAAAGCGACTTAGACGTGGCGCAGAAGCCTTTCTAAGTGTAGAAACATTAAGGACAGAGTACTAGAGGACAACATTTCCACCAACTCAGTGCGTTTACATGGACAAAAATAATCCACTATTAAGACGATACTCTGATTAAGAAACTAGCATATAAACAGCGATTATTGATGACCTTCATCCGATTAAGGCCGTACTCGAAGTAACTACAAATCGAATTAAGACATGTGGAGTACTCCTCTTTTAGTCGCGTTATCGACATGTATTACAGACATGTACACACCTTAATCACACTATTAACGTCGTGTGAGAGTTTTCACCGCATTTTGCGACAGGACACGATCACACACGGCAGTGCTCAACCGTTTGACGGCAAACAATAGAGCACGGCTGCGTCCCAAACCGCATACTTGCCTACTATAAGGCCTGTAGTAGGAGAAATACATGTATCTCGGCTACTATATAGACGGTAAGCACGCGGTTTGGGACGCAGCCCACGGCTTCAAGCAGTCGTCTATTTGCACATACAGCAAGACAAATAATTAACCACACTTGAAGCGTTCGTAAAAAATTAAATAAAAACACCCAAAACTGTATACGGTACCATAACGAAGACGAACTGTATGTCGATACGTGAAATTCTGGAGGGACGGCGGGTGGCGTGGCGCGGTGACGTAATGACGTGTGCCGTTAATCGATCTATGTTCTATAACATGTAAAACAGGAACATGACAGGAATATTCTAAAAGCGACTCATGTAAACACCTTAATCAGAATATTGTCTTATTCAGAATAAGGTCAGTAATTAGATTACTGCTGTCCATGTAAACGGAGTCATTGATTAGAAACAAGTGTGAGATAGTTGATGAGTGTTTAGTAAAGAGCACCAAGTAATGCACACAGCAAGAGGCCGTCATAGAGTTTCTAAACGGTTCAACAGTGAAACTTTCGGTTTGACATCAGTCTTTTCTACTCTTGCTAATATCTTATAAATAAGATTTATATTACAGAGCTGTTAAATTCTCAAATCAAAAGGTGTGCATTAATTTTCCATAACTGCCGCTCTGACAGCAGTTCTGGCTGTACCACAAATTGCAGGTTTATATTAATGTGCTCGTTTTAAAACGTTATTGTTTCTGTTGCAACAATTCAGTCACAGGGATTTGTAAGGCCATGTAATCTAAGCTGAACAATGCACGGATTAAGAAAACCTGTTTTTATTTAAATAGAGGAAAACAAATCGTTTTTCACGGTGATGTTTTCTTTATGGAGACATTTATTTAACATTTATGGAAGACGTCTGTAACGTTTTCTGCCAGCGGAAGGTATTCAGGACAGGAATTTGCGCGTTCTGGGTTTTTTTCGGTAACATAACACGGTGCGTTGTTGTTGTTTTTTTGTCTTATTAACTATATGAGAGAGAATAAAATAGAGGCTGGTGAGGGAAAGTGTTTATAGCTGCTATGACGTAAGCGATAACAGGAACTAACTTGCTTAAAAAGTGCCATGTGTCATCCATCCATCCATGTTCCATATCAGGGGAGCCTGGAGACTATCCTAGGGAACTCTGGGCACAATGGCCGGAGTGCCAACCCATTGCGGAGCACAATCTCACACATTCACACGCTACGGACAATTTGGAAACGCCAGTCAGCCTACATTGCATGTTTTTGGACTGGGGGTGGAAACCAGGGTACCCGGAGGAAACCCCCAAAGCACAGGGAGAACATGCAAACTCCGCACACACAGGGTGGAGGTGGGATTCGAACCCCCAGCCCCACAGGTGCGAGGCAAACTTAGTGATAACCACTAAGCCACCGTGCCCCTGCAATGTGTCATTCATGAATAAAATAAGTGTTGGTGAATGAATACCCTGTAGTCTAAGAGGACTAAAGCACTTGCTGTTATTCAGGGAGGAAATGGTATGGATTATGTTCCTATAACAACTTGTCATGGTTTATTCCTTACATATGAATAGCTCTGCCGTAATTCCAGGCTTATCTAATCAGGCCTGCACTTTACTACTTCCTTGTTTATAGCCTGCACTTTTATTGCTTGTGCACACAACCACATTGTTAGAGGCAAGTAGGAGCATTTAGATAAGATTACTTTTTCGTTAATGCAGCTGGACTGTGTTTAAATTTTTCGCTCTTGATTACAGAGCCCAGAAGGCATCTACTTTACATAAAGGCAGGTTCAGCCGGCTTACACCGAAAGCTCAAAGGTGCTCGCTCTCTACAAGTAATTCTCCGAGGAGCCGCTCGGACGGGGGCGAGCAGCAGAGTCCAAGTTAAATGTCAGTGATGACAAGCAGGCAATGGTCAGCTTTAATGATTCACAATTTTATGTGCTAAGACATGTTAGAATATGAATACAAAGGATGCTCTTGACACTGTTCAGTTAGTGCAGTTTTGTGATGTTTGTTCTGGAACAGTTTGGCGCTGCATTCAAACATAATGCGTAGCCAGTCACTCGGGCACAACCTACAGTGCATGAATATGGTTAACGAACAACACCGGGAGCACCATGAGCTATGAAAGCCAGATAGACCTGACCGAATGATATTTTCCGCACAAAATAGATAACAGCAGGTTTCTGACATGGATATCAGGTTATCATACTGATCACCCTGTGCAGCGTCCAGACAGACAGAAATTCATCATGATATCCAGAAGCACATTTATTGGGCATTGCTTTCCCTCATACCCTCATATCACCATCCGATTCGTACACAATTTATACGGCAAGATAAAAAGAAAATCCTTGTGATTGCTGAATCATGTCAAAATCTGTAGTCAAAGCAGCTTTAATGACATTACATACGTCATACATCCGTTCTTACACTTCCATTCCTACACGCTTTTTTTTTTTTTTTTTTTACACATAGTGCAGAAAAGCACCTCAGAACTCACAAAACATCAAACTTTAAAGCAGATGGGCTACAACAGCAAAAGACCACGTGGGGTTCCA
This sequence comes from Ictalurus furcatus, assembly GCF_023375685.1. Classification (NCBI taxonomy): domain Eukaryota; kingdom Metazoa; phylum Chordata; class Actinopteri; order Siluriformes; family Ictaluridae; genus Ictalurus; species Ictalurus furcatus. The sequence goes on along the minus strand of NC_071255.1, from coordinate 10,327,601 downwards.
CTGCTGTCAGCTAAGAAAGAGACTACAGCGGGCACAGGCTCGTCGCAAGCGGTCAGTTAAAGAAAAGAAAAACATTACCTGGTCTGTTTCCAATCCTCAACAGCCCGGTTTCAATGACCCTGTGCTCGTGTTGTCCCCGTCAACTGGTCTTTTTTCCTTTGAGCTCTACATCGACAAGGCATTTTCGCCCACAAGACTGCTGCTCACGGGATGTTTTTTGTTTTCGCACTATTGTATGTAAACTCTACAGAGTTCTACAGATCTCAGGAGATCAGCAGCGTCTGAGCTATTCAAACCAGCCTATCTGGCACTTATAACCATGCTATGGTCAAAGTTACTGAGATCACTTATCCCCCCCCCCCGCCCTGCTGGATAATTGAGTAGGTGTACAGGTGTTCCTATTAAAGTGACCAGTGAGTGTATCTACCACTTTTTCCACAGATGAACTGTTTGAATTTCGAAACGTAACATACCAACTGTAATCATGCTAATTGTGTTTAGTTGCCTGATTCTCATTTAATTATTGAATTCTTTCTTTCTTTCTTTCTTTCTTTCTTTCTTTCCCTGTCTCAGGTCTCAAAGAAGGAGGAGCTTCGCAGCAGATTGGCCGAGCTCCTGCTGCATCTTTCCGGCCTGCAGCAAACCCACGGTATTGTGGGTGAAGAGGAGGATAAAATGAAAAGACAAGTGTAAGCGTGAGAGAGATTGAAGAGTGTGTGTTTGAGTGTGTGTGTGTTTGCATGTTTGCACCTGTTGCCCACAGATACTCCTCCTCTTTCTGTCTTACTGGCGCTCCACAGTCATTCCCACATTTTTTGGAGAAAGTTATGTAGAGGATGTTCACACACACACACACACACACACACACACACACACACACACACTCCAACAATGGAGTATGAATGTAATGTCCTGTGATAGTCTGGCTTCCCATCTAGCATGTATTCCCGCCTCATGCTCCGGTTCCTGATCCACCGTGACCCTGACCAGGATAAAGCAGTTACTGAAGATGAACGAGTGAACGTTCTGCGTTGTTTCATTCTGTTGTTTGCTGTTGTTGGCCATAGAGAGACTGGAACAGAGCATCACACAGATCACACACCGGCTGTGAAGCTAGCGCGTGAAGACCACCGAGAAAAGCAGGATAAGGCGAAAAGTGGAGCGGAGGAGGAGATAAAAGACAGAGAGGGTGGAGGACAAAGCCAGAGGCTCCCAGACCCAGGTCAAACACACACTCATTCATGCGCAGACATCCGAAAACTCCACATCTCACCCTAGTGTATCTATTTCTGATTCTGGCGTGTGATATATATATATATAAAACACAAATATAGGATAAAATTTCCTTGTATTCTAGACTGGAACAATGAGGCATCTTTAACTATCCATATTTCCATTCCAGACACAGAATTCTCATCTCTTAAAGCATTGTGGGAAAAGGCCAAGTTTCGCCTCAGGACTCTAAAAGGTCACAGTGACATCATCACTTGCGTAGCTGCCGTAGACAATCTTGTGATTTCTGGCAGGTACTGGAAGGGTTTTTTATTTTTATTATTTTTTTTTTTTTTTATGAGTAAATATATAGGATTTGTGATCTATAGACCATGAAATCACAGCTTCATGCTATACTCTTCCACAAGTCGTGATACCACAGTGAAGGTGTGGCACGTTCCCACGGCAACAGAGCAGCGCAATCTCGGAGGTCACAGCGGTGGCGTCACTTGTGTTAATACACCACCTTCAGAGTACTGCAGGAAATTAGGTAAACACACAGACATACACACACACACACACACACATAGAAATATAATTGACAACTTCTCACATGTCCATTCATTTCCCTGACATTTTACCCACCTCTTCTGTCCTGTCTGAATTTTCTCCTTTGCATGTGCATCTATATTTTCTTCACTTTGCTCTTATAATCATGCTCTTTGGCAAACTGCCCTTTCTCTCTCTCTCTCTCTCTCTCTCTCTCTAGCATCTGCTCTGCATCTGTCTGAGACGGAGAGGTTCATCCTAAGTGGCTCCACCGACTGCTGTGTACGAATATGGACTCTGAGTTCTGGTGAGTCACACGCAATGTTTTTAATCCCGTCCGTCGATTAATCCGGACCTCAGTCTCTCCATGAACCATACCTTCCATGCACATGACAGTTGCCTAGTTACACATTACAGTAGATCATATCTTTTTTTTATTGATGCATTGTTTTGATGATGTCATGAAGATATTATTATGATATTTACGCAAACATCTGCGTATTAGGGCTGTGCCTTCTGCCTATTTATTTTCATTCAGATATCTGTTAGAGTTAATAAATATGGATATTCGACCAACCGCTAGGAGAGGGATGGAAAGGCGTATTTAATATGGCATAATCGATGATCATTTTCCACCGCAATGAAGCGTTTCTCCTGTGGCTGACGGCACATGTGTTTATACGGTATGTTTGATAGATGTAATATAGAGAAATAATGAGCAGATATTGAAAATTGACAATTTTCTTCTTCTTTTTTTTATTTATTTATTTTTTTTTAAAGCTTTACTGAATATCACCTTAATATTTTCAGCCTGTAGCTCTAACGTAGCAGTGAGTGCACAGGCATCGGTTAAAATTCAAACTACATGACAGTTCAAACTGCCACAGAGCTTCCAAGGGTACAGACAGGATGCCTAAAAATCTCATTAGAACAATTCATAGTGGCAATGCACATGTTCATAATAAAATGTCACTACAGATATTTCCATGTTATATTCAGTACACCAGTGAAATATCTTCAGTTATATTTACTAAGCTAGTGAAAACACAGAAATGCATTAAAATTGAGCACAGAAATGTAAAATGATTTTGTCACATCTGGTCTAAAATAACCTTATCCTTCAACCCAAGGTACCTGATTTTCTGTCTAATGCCATTTAAGACATTTAATAGAGTGGTACTGGATGCTAGTGGATATTTATTATCAAGCTTCATATCTAGCAGCATATGAAATAGTGCGTAGTCCCAGTGCACCTCTTACTTACACACCACAACTGTTCTGCTGTTTGTCTCAAAATACTGACAGATGCAGCTTTCTTTTTCTCACCGATTTCACTTCGATGTATGGCTTAATGAATATCCGAGTAGTCATTTCAGTATTGGAATACCGGCGCCTCACATTTGTTCATAAATGAACAAAACAGTTCATTTGAATACGCCTGCACATCCCAAATGCCTATATAGTAAATAAAGAACGGATGTGAATAATTACAGTTAACATTGAATAATATATACACCACTCATGAATATATATATATATATATATATATATATATATATATATATCTCAGTATATTCTTGATGCTTGGCATATAACCTGCTGTGTGTCTGTCTCCTTGCCAGGCCAGTGCGTGAAATCAATTTACACTTTTAATGCCGTCACAAGCCTTTGCTTCATAGCGGAGTGGGAGGGCTACATTGTGACAGGCTCAGGTGAGGGTGCTGTACATGTGAGAGTGTGTAGAAGCGTGACGTGTGAGAGTGTGTGCATGCATATAGCTATAAGCAAAGAATATCTATGTGTATAGATGGGAATCAGTATATAGATTGGCGATGTGTACAAAGGGGAACATAGAGTGCTGTGAAAAAGTATTTGCTGATATGGTTGCAATTATTGCTGCTAAAGGTGGCACAACCATATTTTAAGTTTAAGGGGGCAATTAGTTTTTCATATGGGTGATAGGTAATAGGTGATAGGATAACTTTTTTGCTTCAGTAAAAAAATAAAAAAATAAAGCCTGTACTGTGTTTACTCAGGTTGCCTTTGTTTTATGTTGTATTTCGTTTGACAATCTACAACTATTTCGTATGAGATATACACAAAAACAGAAGAAATCACAGCACTGTAGTTGGGTATACCTTTGTGTACGCTTGGTCATTGTCTGCGTATGAGTCAGCAGTGGGTCTTTGACTGTGTGACAGATGCTGGGAAACTGCAAGTGTGGGACTGGCTCTCTCAGGAGAACTGTCAATCAGTCAACGTGCACCTGGATGCTGTCACGACACTACAGGTGGGTGGGTGCCATGGCAACAGCGCCTTGTCTAACACAACGCCTCTGTGTTCAAGTGGCATCAACCCAGCGCATTTTATCACATTTTATCACATTTTAATATTCAGCTTTCACGCTTCGATGCCAAAGCCAAACTTGAAGACTGCTCTTCTGAGAAAGTCCAAACATTCAATCCCTATCTCGCTTGATGTGTTTATTATTACTGTTATTACAGCTATTTGTCTGTTATACAGCAGAAAGTGAAAGTCACTATCTGCTTTATAACACGATGAATAATAATGCTATCATAATAACATTGAAAAGAGTACCACCCATGCAGTTATGCTACTTTTTAACTGGTAGTCCGTAGCTGCATCAGTCCACTGGCCAGCTGGACCACTGATAGCAAGGTAACAGCAGCAGTCACTCCCTCTGTGCTGCTTCTGTTCTGTAAGTAAAATAAATACTTTAATGCATACTTGGTTAACGCATAAAATCTTATCAAGTTCCTAATTTGCTATCTGTAATTTGAACACTTTCAGTGTAAGTGTTGTACAGTATATTTGAATAAACTAGGTCTGAGTTCGCCTTGCTTCCAAAAATCAGCTCTTGACATTTCAGGGTTAGAAATGAAGTCAGTAATAAACTCTGCCCATTATGTTCACATGGCTGTGAAACTTCCGGAAGACATTTGAGAAAATCATCCAGGCTATTCAGAAAGAGCCACCAAGGGTCTGTTTAATCAAACTCAGCCTAGCATGAGCGTATATGCTCCATTTATTATGAGAATTCTTACTTTTCATTTGTAATAAAACTAGTAAAAGTAGAAGCAGCAAAAGTATTAATAGTAGCAGTAGTAGTAGTAGTAGTAGTAATATTGATAGTAGCAGTAGTAATAGTATCAGTAGTAGTATTAATAGTAGCAGCAATAGAAGTAGTATTAATAGTAACAGTAGTAGTGGTATTGATAGTAGTAGTAATAGTAGCAGCAGTAGTTGTAGTATTAATAGTAATAGTAGTAGTAGCAGTAGTAGTATTATGGTAGTATTAGTAGTAGCAGTAGTAGTATTAATAGTAATAGTAGCAGTAGTAGTAGTATTAATAGCAGCAGTAGTAGTAGTAGTAGCAGTAGTAGTAGTAGTATTAATAGCAGCAGGAGTAGTAGCAGTAGTATTAATAGTAATAGTAGCAGTAGTAGTAGTATTAATAGCAGCAGTAGTAGTAGTAATATTAATAGTAGTAGTAGTAGTAGTAGTATTGATAGTAGCAGTAGTAGTAGTATTAATAGCAGCAGGAGTAGTAGTATTAATAGTAATAGTAGCAGTAGTAGTAGTAGTATTGATAGTAGTAGTAGGATTGATAGTAGCAGTAGTAGTAGTATTAATAGCAGCAGTAGTAGTAGTATTAATAGTAATAGTAGCAGTAGTAGTAGTAGTATTGATAGTAGTAGTAGTAGTAGTAGTAGTAGTATTGATAGTAGTAGTAGTATTAATAGTAATAGTAGCAGTAGTAGTAGTAGTATTGATAGTAATAGTAGCAGTAGTAGTAGTAGTATTGATAGTAGTAGTAGTAGTAGTAGTAGTAGTATTGATAGTAGTAGTAGTATTAATAGTAATAGTAGCAGTAGTAGTAGTAGTATTAATAGTAGCAGCAGTAGTTGTAGTATTAATAGTAGCAGTGGTAGTAGTATTGATAGTAGAAGTAGTAATAGTAGCAGTAGTAGTAATAGTAGTAGTAGTAGTATTAATAGTAGCAGTAGTAGTAGTAGTATTGATAGTAGTAGTAGTAGTAGTAGTATTGATAGTAGTAGTAGTATTAATAGTAATAGTAGCAGTAGTAGTAGTAGTATTGATAGTAGTAGTAGTAGTAGTAGTATTGATAGTAGTAGTAGTATTAATAGTAATAGTAGCAGTAGTAGTATTAATAGTAGCAGTAGTATTAATAGTAATAGTAGCAGTAGTAGTAGTATTGATAGTAGCAGTAGTAGTAGTATTAATAGTAGCAGTAGTAGTAATAGTATTAATAGTTATAGTAGCAGTAGTATTATTATTATTAGTAGTAGTAGTAATGTTATTTTTGTACTACTGATTTTTATGGAGCCTCTGGGACTGTGATCCTCTCCGTGTCCACAGTCCCACGGTCCTCTGGTGTTCAGTGGCTCGACGGATGGGAGCGTGTGTGTATGGGAGGTGTGTGATGGAGCAATGGAGCCCCTAAACCAGCTGCAGCAGTGGGGGTCAGAGGTCACTGGTTGTAGCAGAGTTGATGAGGTCAATGGGAGGCTGAGACTGAGTGCCCGAGGCGACCACATCTTTCTGGCCAATGGGAGATCCAGTATCCGAGTGCTCAACTGGAGAACAGGTATGAGCTCCAGCACTAACATGTTATACACACTTTAACACTAACACACTATAATACTCAATCTCCCTCTTTCCCCAAATGCTACCTGTAAGCTAAGTCATGTTTGTTATTCCAAGCTTAGCTTTGCACTGTGGCTATGATACTAATGGAGCTAACACATAAGGGAAGCTTATAGCCTTCAGTTTAGCACTGTGCAATCTGCATACCTACATCATCACACACTTGCATATAGTAACAATCTTGTTTATAAAATAGCAGAATAAGTTAAAAAAAAAAAAAAAAAGCATTCAAGTTTGAATGATATCATCATCTGAGTCATGTCTAATATACAATTATGCCTTCAAACCCTGTAAATCTGCTGCACCTCCTACCTGATTCTGCTGAGATGAAAATCTGATTCTGACTTTAAACTTGCTGGCACTACAGTTTTCAGCTCTGCAACATCCTTTTGTCTTTTTTCTTTCTTTTTTTTTTCTAGATAAAAGCCTCTCATACAGTGTCACAAACCACATCAGCAATTCTGTCTAAGATTACTTAACACAGTTTCAGGAACATATTAATAATTGAAACTGGTAGCTGTAAACTTCAGTTTTCTCTCAAAATAAAAAGGAAAATGGCATCAAATGTAAACAGCACTAAAATACTTTTCATGATTTCATAATTAAATGAAATTCAAATCTTTGCATCATTTCACATGTTAGCATACAGTCTGTAGCTAACCACTCCAGCTATATATGACTGTTAATGTAACTTCATTACTGCTAACGGGGTCATTCCGATGTTCCCATGGTCCTCTGTTCCCCAGTTCAGTATTCTGTTCACACACATTAAGTAGTCAGGACTACATAAAACCATTAAAATCCATCCTTCACACTTTTATGAAAAGTTATGAACTTGGAAAATGAACTAGGTTGCACACACTGACCCCTCAGTTGTGCTGCTCTAAAAATAGCTGTTAGTCTACGTTCATACATTCTTACATTCATACAGTTCAACTCCATGCATGACCAAATAAATGCAGAAAAGATACACTAGCATATTTGGAGGCAAAAACAAACTAGATTAAATTAAATACATACAAACCCAATTCTGAAAAAGTTAAGACAGTATGGGAAATGCAAAAAAACAAGCACGAAGAGTCATTTGAAAATTCAGTTCACACTGTACTATATTGAAAACATAACATTTGTTATCTTACTTTGTGAATTTAATTTATTTTTGAAATTATACACTGATTTAAAATTTGATGACTGCAACACATTCCAAAAAAGTTGGGACAGTCAACCGTTTACCACTGTGTAACATCACCTTTTCTTTTAATAAAGTCTTCAAACACTTATTAAGTGTTTGAAGACACCAGATGGTTAAGTTTACTAAGCGGAATTTTCCCCCATTCATCCATTATGCATTGCTTCAGCTGCGCAGCTATATGGGCCTTAGTTGCCTTATTTTGCACTTCATAATTCACCACACATTCTCAATCGGAGACAGGTCAGGACTGCAGGCAGGCCATGCTAGCTCTCTGCTTAGGCAACCATGCACTTATAATCCGGGCAGAATGTGGTTTAGCGTTGTTCTGCTCTGGATGGCAGCATATGTTGCTCCAAAATGTGTACATATCTTTCTGCATTAATGGTTCCCCCCAAGATGTGCGCGTTACCCATGCCATGGGCACTGACACACCCCCATACCATGACAGACGCTGGCTTTTGGACCTGATGCTGATAACAGCTTGGACGGTCCTTTTCCTCTTTGTGGAGAACACGACGGCTGTTTTGTCCAAAAACTATTTGAAATGTTGACCCGTCGGACCACAAAACACGATTCCACTGTGCTACTGTCCATCTCGGATGAGACCGAGCCCAGAGCAGTCGGTGGCGCTTCTGGACAGTGTTACTGTTTGGCTTCTGCTTTGCATAGTAAAGCCTTAACGTGCATCTGTGGATGCAACGGCGAATGGTGTTGACTGACAGGTTTACCAAAGTATTCCCGAGCCCATGTCAGGACATGCATTACAGACTAATGCTAGTTTTTAAGACAGTGACGTCTGAGTGATCAGAGATCACACGCATTCAGAACTGGTTTTCAGCCTCGCCCTTTACGCACCGAGATTTGACTTGATTCCTTGAATCTTTTAATTATATTGTGCATTGTGAGGTGCAAGGTGCAATGCCCAAAATCCTACTGATTTGTCTTTGGGGAATGTTGTCCTCAAAATATTGGATTATTCGCTGATGCAGCTGTTGGCAGATTGGTGAGCCTCGACCCATCGTTGCTCTTGAAGGACTAGGCCTGTTTTGGAGTCTCCTTATATACTACGATTGGACGATTGCCTCGCCTGTTTCACATCACCTTCTTATTTCAATTCGTCACCTCGCTATTAATCCTAAATTGTCCCAAATTTTTGGGAACGTATTTTTGCATGCATCAATTTCAAAATAAACGTTTACCTTCCAAAAACTATGCAGTTGATGAAGGAAAACATCAAATACCTTGTCTTTATACGTTTTTTGTTTAAATACAAGTCAAAGTACATTTACAAATCACTCCTCTTTGTTTTTATTGTCATTTTCCATACTGTCCCAACTTTCTCAGAATTGGGGTTGTAAGTCATGATGTCATGAGAGTTAGATTCAAAAACACACTAGACTAGTTTTCACCTAAGAAAGCTATGACCTTTTGTTTAGTTCCCTTAAGTCTAGACCTATTATATTGAAATCCATACAGCGGTGCTGGAGTCAGAAAACCCCTTTGACGAGTTCCCACAATAACCCATGTCATATTTAGCGAATACAGAGCTGGGAACATGTTTTTCAGATTCCCTTTATGTGCTATATAGAGCTGGGGAACATAGGACCCTTTTTCATGTGTTCATTGGGTGCCATATAAATCTGTGGAACATAGGACCCTAGATATGCTCCCACTGCTAGCTACTACACCTGCTGAGTAATTAGCATGTCGGCTAGTTAAGAAACTAGCAAACTTATACATTTTTCAAAGGATGTGTGCTAAACAAATTGTCAAAGATGATTCTAAGGCTGTTTATTAGAGTCTCTATTAACCCATTAAACCCAGACATCCTATTCTGCCTACACACATTTCCTGTTAGCGTTGCTGCAGCTGACTAACTGAATGAACGGGTTAAAAATCCACCGTTATGCTCTCCTTGTGCTGAAAGCAGTGACGTCAGCGATACACACATCTTACATGATGTTATTACATGATGGTTCATATTAAAGGTATCCTTTAAATGGACAATATTTGTTTTATACCAAATAACTGGAGGATCCCTCAGTGGGGCTGCAGTAAGTATCCTGTTAAGCTTTCAGCTCACACACTTCCCATTAGCATCTCCTTCCATAAAAGGCCTCTTTTATCTGCTTGGCCGAATCCTGCTGTGTTCAATATTTTTGTCCTCCACAATAGACACACATTTGTTCCCTGACCTAAGGCTATGTAATGGATTTATTAATGGAAGGCATCATGGCAGGGGATGCTTGCTTTCAGCAATGCCACAACTGATACACTAAAGTGCCAGCGGCTCAGAGAGCACAGGCAGAAGAAAAGCAAGAAGGAAGCTCTTCGCTCGAGGGCAGCAGGATTTTACAACAACATGCAGAACGTTTTCCTTTTAATCTCCTCTCTCTCACTCTCTCTCTCGCTCTCTCTCTCTCTCTCTGGGATCATGGAATATTTCTTCTGTAGAATGATATTGTCCCAAAATCCATAAACAGTTCTAGCAGATAAATCAGAGCTGGTCGTAGGAATGCGTGCAATGTAATGTGATGATCTAATTGAGAATGCAAAGCGCGGTAATGATGGTAGTTCATCATTATCATTTCATATGCTGCAGGAGCACATGTGCTTTTGAAGTGATGCATTAAAGACGGAGGAGAAAAAAACAACAACCCCTTAGCAGAGCTAAGAAGCCATTTATTCTACAGAGACAAATGATGCCATTTTCAAAACAGTTTCTGCATTCTGTTCTTAATTTAAGTTACATTTAGTATACGAGCAATCTGCAATCATATGCACACGCAGTATTTTTGGACTGAAAATGGTTCGTTTTGTTTCCTCTCCGTTTGTCATCTCTCTTAGGCACATTGAGGAGACTGACCAATCACAGCAGCACTGCTGGCGTCACGGATTGTGTCAATCAAATACCAGGGGTTCTAGTTGGTTCATGCTTTGACCTCACCAGCGGAGAGAGTACTCTAAACTGTAAATGAGAATCCTCATGATATCTTTCTGAATGTTAATTTTAACAGTTTAACACCCATCACCTTTCCCTCTCTCTCTCTCTCTCTCTCTCTCTCTCTCTCTCTATCTCAGTATTTTCTCTTCCACAATGTAGGTACCTCGTCTCAATCTCCAGCTCAGATTTACCACGAATCCTTTGTTTTGCGGCATGGGTCACACCTAGTGGGGGTCATCGCTGGGTTACAGGCGGCCGTGAGCTCACAGTTTGGGAACAGCTTCCAGGAAATGTCAAAAAAAGGTGTGGTGTTCAACTTCTGAACCTAACCCATGATCCTCTTCGGATTTCACTGCTGTGATCTGCAATACATTCGAACACATTAGACCCTGACGTTTAAAGCCTTTCACAGTTCATCATACGCCAAGTCTATACTTTTATACTCTGCATATATTATTACTCTGACATGTTCCTGAGTGGTACAATTATGTATGAAATTTGTGTCAGATTATTATGCCATATTCATCCTCAGCTAAATGTCAAGAAAGCACAATGGTCATGCTCTCATTTCATGTGTGGGAAGGATATTGTAGTTTCTGTCTCAGCTTTATTTTATTAGTGCTTCTGTTCAGCCGTTTGAATTTTGGATTTGCAAATGCCAGGAGTTTTTTTTTGCTTGGTAAGCAAAATATAATTGCTGCAGATTTGTCAACTGAATATTCATGCTGCAAATCTCTTGTTCTACCACATCCCACAGGTGTGCTGTTGGATTCAGGTCTAGTGAATAGCAAGGCCAGTGAAGTACACTAAATTCATTGTCATGTTCATGGACTACTTGGGCTTTGTGACATGGCCCAGTATGATGCTGGATGCAGCCATTATAATATGGGTAAATTATTGCCATAAAGAGATGCACATGGTCACCAACAATAATTCACATGTTTCAATGTGTCATTCAAACAGTGCTCAAGTTGGTATTAAGGGTCCCAATGTGTGCCAATGAAACATTCCCCACACCATTACACTTCCTCCACCAGCCTGAACTTTCGACATGATACCAAATTGCGACCCTACCATCTGCACGTCCCATTTGAGATGTGTCTAGTTTCCGTGAGCCTGTGCCCACTGTAGCCTCAGAATCCTGTTCTTGGCTGACAGGTGTGGAACCTGATGTAGCCTTCTGCTGTTGTAGCCTTTCCACATTAAGGTTTGAAGTGTTAGACATTCAACCACGTTAGGCATGGTGGCTTAGTGGTCAGCATGGTTGCCTTTAACCTCCACGGTCGGGGGTTTGATTCCCAGCTCTGCCCTGAGTGCACAGAGTTTGCATATTCTCCCCGTACTATGGGGGTTTCCTCCGGGTACTCTGGTTTCCTCCCCCAGTCCAAAGACATGCGTTGTAGGCTGAATGGCGTCTATAAATTGTCCATAGTGTGTGTGCGGTTGTGCCATGTGATGGGTTTGCACCCCGTCCAGGGTGTCCCCCGCCTTGTGTGGGATAGACTCCAGGCTCCCCCGTGACCCTGTGTATAAGTGGAACAGAAAAAGGATAGGTTAGGCATTCTGAGTTGTTTTTCTGCTCAACACGGTTACAAAGAGTAGTTATTTGAGTTCTCCGAGCAGAACTACCGCTCACTGAGTATCCATATACTCTTACTCTAAGAATATTACCATAACTGTATTTGACATTTTGTAAATTTGCTTGCTTTTAGAAACCTGGTCGAGATATACGCTGGAAATATATCTTGATAGAGATTATGTATACAGGATAGAGTATTTGTCACGATTTCCCCTCGCGGAAAGCGCTGGAGCTCGCAGCGTGCTCTGAAACCCGAAGTGCGAACTTGAAACACTAGCGCACACTTGGGTTTTTCAGTGACATTGACTTTGTTTACTTTTGACACGTGTGTTTTGTTATGGTTTATGTCCTGTCTCTGCCCTTATGTGTCATCATTGTACTAAGCTGTTTAGCGTATTTAAAGCCCCCGTGTCTCATTGTTCGTCGTAAAATGTTGTTACCACCATACCAAGCCTTTGCATTTTGTTCCTCGTGTTTCGGTTCATTGTTTTTGATCTTGTTTCTTGTTTCTCGTTTCCTGCTTTGCCTTGTCCGTTCGGTGCCCGTTTGCCGACCGCCTGACCCTTTGCCTGTTTTGACCACGCTAGTGCTTCACGATTTGGATTTGTCTGCCTGCCTCTCTTTATTAAAGCTCTTATCTGCACTTACATCCATCTCAGCCTCCATTACGTGACAGAATACTTCACCCCAACATGGATGCAGCAGGAAGACGGAGGAGACGTCACGCTAGGGAAACTAAGCAAACCGTCCCAGCTTTGGATTCGATCCAATTTCCCCAGTGGACTGTCATAGATCTCCCAGATCTGTATGATGGCTTTTTTGGCAACCCTGAATATTTTCTTGTTGACTGCCAGCCTAGCAGACCCCAAGTTCGACGAGAAACAATAGCTCAATTTCATGTGGCCCCGGCTCTTCAGCCCAGCCCGCCAGTGGGTGCAGCTCCTAGTGGCCAAGGGATCCAGGGAACTTGAGAATGTAACTCTGTTTGTGGGACTATTTGTAATGATGTTTGTGAGTCTAGGATCCAACGTGGAACATCTTTTGGGGGGGAGGGGGGCTCGACTGGTGACCTCGACTCCAGAGCGCCAACCTGAGATCCACGAGGTGGTCTCACCTGCCGAGCTCCAGCCAGAGGTCAACATGGCGACCTCATCTCCAGAGCTCCAATCTGAGACCCACGAGGTGGACTCACCCACAGTGCTCCAGCCGGAGGTCAACATGGTGGCCTTGTCTCCAGAGCTCCAACCTGAGACCCACAATGTGGTCTCACCCACAGAGCTCCAACCAGAGGTTAACGTGGCGTCCTCGTCTCCAGAGCTCCAGCCTGAGACCCACCAGGTGGTCTCACCTGCCGAGTTCCAGCCGGAGTTCAATGTGGCGACCTCCTCCCAAGAGTTCCAGCATGAGACTGATGAGGTGGTCTCACATGCTGAACTCCTGTTGGAGGTCAACGTGGCGACCTCGTCCCCAGCATTCCAACATGAGACCCACGAGGGGGTCTCATATCCGGAGTTCAAGCATGAGGTTAACGAAAAGACCTCAGCTCCAGAGCCCCAGTTGGAGGTCAACATGGATCTCCAGAACTCCCGTCGGGGCTCAACAAGGCGACCACTGACGTCAAGTTCCAGTTGAAGGCCGATGAGATGGCCTCCCAAGCCATGTTCCTGTCTGAGGCCGATGAGACGGCCTCCCAAGCCTGGTTCCTGCCTGAGGTTGAAGAGACGGCCTCCCAAGCCTGGTTCCTGCCTGAAGTTGAAGAGATGGCCTCTCAAGCCAAGTTCCTGCCTGAGGGCAATAAGACAGCCTTTCAAGCTATGTTTCTGTCCGAGGGCGCCGAGGTGACCTCCCAAGCCATGTTGCTGACTGAGGTCGAAGAGACGGCCTCTGAGACCATGTTCCTGTCTGAGGGCGACGAGACGGCCTCTCAAGCCATGTTCCTGTCTGAGGGTCTGACATGGCCAACCAAGTTCTGCTCACGCCAGAGTCTGCTGACATGGCCGACTAAGTTCAGCCTGCAGAGTCGACGGAGAACGACACTCAGCCCCCCTGCTCGGCTGAGGACGTCGCTCTGCCTTCCTGTTCCTCTGAAGATGTTGCTCTGCCTTCCTGTTCCACCAAAGCTGACGATCCAGCTTCCCACACCTGGGTGCTGCCTAGGGACCCCGACGAACCTGCCTCAGCCTCATGCCTGCTCCTCGGTTCCTGTCACAATTTTTCCCCTTGTGTATAGTGCTGGAACTTGCAGTGCGCTCTGAAACCTGAAGCACAAGCTTGAAGTGCACGTCTGGGTGTTTCAGTGACATTGACTTTACTTTTGACACTTTGTTATGTTTTATTATGGTTTACGTCCTGTCTCCGCCCCTGTATTGTTATTGGTTGTTTCGCTTATGTGTCATCATTGTACTCAGTTTTGTGTTTCACCCTTGATTACGTTTAGTATTTAAACCCCTCGTGCCTCATTGTTCGTTGCGAAGTATTGTGTGAGTGTTACCACTGTACCAAGCCTTTGTATTTGTGTTTTGGTTCATGGTTTTGGAACTTGTTTCTCATTTCGTGCTTTGCCTTGCCTGTTTCATGCCCGTTTGCCAATCACCTGACCCTTTGCCTGTTTTGACCATGCTTCACGATTTGGATTTGTCTGCCTGCCTCTGGCAGAATTTAGAGCTTTCCTTCTCACCTTCCCAGGTTCACAGCAATTCTCTGACCTATCAACTACTAACTTTGGGGATATAATTAAATCTGAAAGCCATTAATCATTTAATGTTGATAAATGATATATTATGATTGATATCTCTTACTGTATTGTATTCCCACAATACAGTAAGAGATTTTTCAGTCTCTTAACTGGATTGTCAGTATGACCTTTTAATAAAGCATGCATTATGAAGTATTGACTGAAATATTGACTTGCAAAAAATATTCATGGCCAGTTTACACATGCTATCTGGGGATGCATTTGTAATCCCCGTTCAGAGCACAGACAACTTAAATTCTTGTATTGATAATAATAACCCTGAACCTTGTGTTCATTGATTGCGTCATGATGTGGCAATAGCTGTCAGGACACAAACCTCATTGGTGTCATCTTGACATTCCTGTAAATAGCACAATCACAGGAGGTGATATTAACACATTAGTTGCAAGTGCGTCAGCCTTCACTCTTTAACGTTTTAAACTCTCAGATCCAGTCTAACATTCATTAGTCTAGTAACTACATTCCCTTTCCTTATTAGTTTCACTCTAGTTACTGCATCATTTATTCTCGATCCTAAATAATATGCTTTCCAATGAATAGCTGGGATTTAGAAAAGTCTGATTTTTAAGTGCTGTGGGAGCTAATTCAATCATTTCCATAATCTCCGCTAATAAAGGGAAGCTTCAGCTGGATTAACAGTAACTAATTGATGGTAATCAATTAATGGATTTTTAACAATTGTGCTTTGTTATTTGATCTCCAGAGGTGACGTAAACGTGAGACGAGACAGCCGATTGGACAGTACACTCGCGGAATCTGACGGAGACTCACAGGAGGAGAGTGAGGGTGAGAAAAGGCGATACAGCTTTATTACGGATTATGTCTTAACCTTTGTATGTATAGTTAATTACAATTAAGTGTATTCCATAATGCAAGTGGTCATGACTTTTAACTTAATGTATGCTAAAATATACTGAAAGCCATCTCTTTCATCAGACGATGACGAAGATGAAGATGAAGAGTCCACGGCCACCGATGGAGAAGAAGTGTCAGGATCATCGTGGCTACGCTGCGTCCTCCAGTGAGAGAGAGAGAGAGAGAGAGAGAGAGAAAGAAATGAGAGAGACCAAGACAGGAAGAGCTAGAACGTGAGGTGTGAAGTTTAGCAGATTGAGCGGGTGGCGGCAGGGCAAAGAGCGCGGATGGACAACAGCTTGTTCTTCATGTAAATCTTGCATCATGGAGCCAATAAACGTGCCATGCTATGACTGTGTGTGTGTCTGAGATTATTTATCATCTCTGGCATTTCTGTCTATAAATATCAGGATACCTCTTCATCGTGCACTCCTCCACCCAGCACCAAATTAATGCATATTGATTTTTTTTACTGCCTCTATTTTGTTGATCCTGTCTGTCCTCCTGAAACGAATGAAATACTTTTTCTCTCTTCCCTGTTCTCAGACAGAATATGATGAAATTGTTTCTCCATTTTATCTTTTGGTTTCTGTTTTCAAAATCCGTTCCATTTTCCTCATCTGTTCGGTTAAACTGAACCAGTTGAAAAGCATAATTAGCATTTAAATCTGTCTTTTACAGGAACAACCATCTCTCTCTCACTCTCTCTCTCTCTCTCTCTCTCTCTCTCTCTAATACTCTTTCTCTCAAGCTATCTCTGTCATGCTCTCTCTCTTTCTTGTTTATGTTCTTTCTCTCTCACTTATGCTCTCTCTCTCTCTCTCTCTCTCTCACTCACTCTCTCTCTCTCTCCATGTCTCTGTCGCTAAGGCAACCAATGCTTTTTCTCACTCTGACACACACTGGCTCTCTCCCACTCCCTCCTTCAGCAGCGAGCGGTAAGCATGTGGACTGATGGCTTTCTACACACTAGTGATCTGCATGCATTTGCGTACATGTGTGTGTGTGTGTGTGTGCATGTGTGCATATGAGTTTCTCTGTTTCACATGTAGTAGTGTTAAAGACGTCATCGGATCTAAATCCAGTTGCTGAGTTATTGCCTGAGTCAGGAACTGGATTAAAGCAGTGGATGTGTCTACAGGTGTGTGTGTGTGTGGTAGAATGGGCAATATATACTGCTATATTTCTTCCCTTGCATATGTGTATATGAATGGTTTTATTTATGTGTGTGTGTGTGTGTAAAATTGTAACTGGTTTTATTTGTGCGTGTGTGTGTGAATGTTCTTCCTAGATCATTTTGTGCGTGTTTAATCCTTGAGGTTATGACTGAAAGATGTGAGTTTGTTTGTGTTCTCCCTCTCAAGCTGCAGCGTCGTTCCCCCCTACAGCCATCTGTTTACGATCTTTCAGTAAGTGTCAGGAGCCAAGCGCTCCCCCTCTCCTTGTCTCCCTCTTTCAAGAGATGATCAGAGGAGCAAACAACCAGTGAAAAGAGAAGCGATGGAGCGATGGTAATGAAAAGAGAGCGAGGAAGTGTGCAAGTGCTTAATGAGTTATTTATCGCTACTCAAAACATCAAACATCAATAGTGTTAATATTCTTTCTTAAAAATTTTTTTTGTAGCTCCATCTCTGGACTCACTGCTCTCTTGCGCCTCCTGCTGGTTGCCGTCATCATTTGTCCCCCTCATTGCCGTGCGGGCGACGAGCCTGCCGACATGCAGCTGTCCGCTACACCCCAGGCCACACCCACTCCGCTCTGGGCAGTCGACTGGGGTCCCACGCAGCCGCTGGAGGACGAGACGCATCACTTCCTGTCCAGTCAGGAAGTCGAGGGCGTGAAGCAGGCCACACCCGAGGTGTGGCCGCGTCGCAGGAACGCCCAAGCCAACCAAACCCAACAGCAGCCGCTGTCCATCGAAGCCAAGGACTCGGCAGAGGAGCAGGAACGAGACGCAGAGGAAAGAGAGATTGAAGAAGGTGGGCACCTGGACGGACGCTTGAGCTGTTCACTACCCACAATGCTTCTCTTTGAGCTCCCACACGTTTAGGAAGAGGAAAGTGGAGAGTGAACATTTCAGCTGCTTGTGGCATTGCAACCTTCTTCAACTGCTTCTGCACTTACTCAGATTTGAAACTCCTCTGTGTTACCTTTATCTTTGTGTTCCTTGTGTTCATATTCCTGGCGCTCTGTTTGTATTCCCTAATCTAGGTTTATTTTCTCTTTCTGTAGTGGATCCTCAGTTTTACGTCACCGTGACTATCTCATCTCTCCTGATTCTCTCTGCACTCATCATATCGGCCAAACTCTGGTGAGGGGATTTCAGCACTACAGCTGTGCGCGCGCGCGCGCGTGTGTGTGTGTGGACATGTTTTTATATCTTGTTGAGGACTAAATGTACCCACACCGATAGGAATATCTGACAGATTTGATGTTGTGGGGACATTTCTCTGTTCCCCACAAAGAAATAGATTCATTTTACAAAACCTGCAGCTTTTATTTATTTAAAAAAAAAAAAAAAGGTTACGGTTAGATTTAGACTTGGCATATAGCATTAATTAGATGCATTAATAATTAAGTCAGTGGAAGGATAGTACGACGTGTGTGTGTGTGTGTGCGCGTGTATTCAGACTGATAATGCCATACTTCACACACCAGAACACCAGATTTTCTCTCGGTTATCTCTCCGTGAGTGGAGGCATTAGAGGGAAGCCTGCACGGCTCTGCGAGACAGCTCGATGTTCTGCCTCTCCACTGTGGAAGCCTTTGCAGTTTTCTCTCTTGGAGCTTTAATTCGACCTGGCCTGGGGGACCTGCAGGCAGTGCTTTTAAATTATTGAGAGTGCTGCAGATGATCAAATCTACAGATACATCTCATGATGTATCGAACTCATCTGGTCCTAAGCCCAGGTCTCTGTTATGGCAGGGGAATACACTGATGCAATATGAAGTTGCGATATGAAATCTGTTGTAGAAATGTACAGGTTTTTATTCAGGAAGTTTGCACTAACAGGCTCCAGTGAGGTGTAGGAGAAAATGTTATATACTGTATACTTTGGACCACGTTGCTCGAATGTGTATTTGGATGATTTCACGTGCGTGTGTGTGTGTGTGTGTATTACAGCCTGATTTCCTGAACCAGTGGATTTTGTTGCGGAGTACATTCACTCAATACCTGAGTGATTACAGGGCATTTTCAGTCTTCACATAGATCAAGCAGTACTCCTTATCATCATATTAACCGAGTCGCCATCAATTTGTCGTTCAGCCTCTTATGGAGAGATCAAACACACACACACACACACAATGTTCTGTGCATTATGCATTCTGTGTGCATCAGCCTCCTGCTCTAACGACTCTCCTCTGGTTATTGCCTCGCACTCAGAGCAGAACCTGATCTTGCTCTTTCTTCAGTCTGTGTGTGTGTGTATTTGAGAGAGAGAGAGAGAATACTGTGAATATTGCATGAACAGCCCTCTGCACTATCTACCTGTACCTCTGAGTCTGTCACAGATAATAACTGCCGGCTGTAATTTCACAAATGTAAAAGCTGTAATTATGCACAGTGTTTCTCCGTGCTCTGTAATGACAGTGCACGTGGATGAACACAGCGAGTGCATTAACCTGCGCTCGGCATCTCGGAAATGTGAACGCTGCTATTTTAATGTCTCTGTTTTATTCCTCCTGTACGAGTTTCTACACAAAAAGTGATGTTCTCTTTCTCTCTCTCTCTCAGTTATGACCGCAGCCTGTCTCAGCGTCCTCCCCCTCTTTCCCTCGCCATCCCTCGTTCCCTGGCCCCAGAGGATAGCAGGCACACACTTCAGAGCACCCCCTCGTTCCCTGACAGAGAAAGGTAGATATTGTGTGTGTGTGTGTGTTTGTGTTTGTGTGTGTGTGTGTGTGGTGGTGGGGGGGGGGGGGTATATTCACATATGGCTAGGAATATCTGACAGTTTGGACCATGTGCGAACATTTGGCTGGTCCCCCACAAGGAAAGCCTGAACATACTGCAACTGTCAACGGAAGGCTCTCGGAAGGATCGTAAGACAAACGTGCGTGTGGCTTTGAGGCAGAACGACGAGGGTGCCGATGCTTATTTGTGTGCGTGCATTAAAGCACACTCTGACGTCTACGACGGAGTGGGAGAACTTGTACAAAGCTAAACGGATCATTTACGCTTTCTGGGCATGATTTCTTTTCTTCCTTCCCCCACTAATCATCATATCAACTGTCCACCGAGAGAGGACGGGAGGAGGGGAGTGAAATGAAGAGAGAAAACAACCTGTGAAATCTCCACTCTTTTTCCAGCCAGGGGATTTCAAACTTAATTTCACACAAGATAAACTCTGTCCCTTTCTTCTCTCCTTCTCTTGTCTCGCTCCCTCCTCTCTCTCTCTCTCTCTCTCCTTATGCAGACTTCCTGTGGTCAATCTTTGAAGAGCTGACTGTACCAAGCTTTCTAATCACATCCTCTGGGCATGGAATGTGAAAAAACAAGGGTAACTATGAGAACAAACATAGAACATGCGAAACTGCATGAAGATGGATACATGAAAGAGAATATGTGGGGATGGATGAGGCTCTGAGGATTGGGGCTGTATATATATATATATATATATATATATATATATATATATATGTATTGGCACATTTTCTGGACGGATGTACAGACATGGAACGGAGGCCGTACATTCTTTCAAGCCAGAGATTCAGGCTCTCTTCTTCAGCCATTTTGAAACATTTCGTTTGTTTTTTTTGTTGTTGTTGTTGTTGTTGTTGTTTGAATCGTTTCTTTTGCCGTCGCACATATAGTATTCCTTTTCTGTACTTATTGCAGCCATTCCTGAAAGCTTAATGAATTCTACCTGCTTGCTGAGCTGTACCGTCGTCTTTATTATTGGGTTATGATCCGGTTTATTACTCGTCCCGTTTAGTGATAGCTCTCTCGCCCAAACCCCCCCCCCTTCCTCCCTCCCTGTTGTAGCATTGACTAAGGTTCAAAGAATGGCTGCATTTCGTGCCAAGTGTGTTAAATGTAGCCTGTTTTCCACGGATCTGTATTTCGACTGTTCCGTTTTATATAGCTCGCACTCTTTGCAACAGCGACGTGATGATGTTTACAACCATAAAGCCCATCAACCTCACACTAGAAAGCTCTACAAAACACGCCTGTGATGTGTTTCTCGTTAATGTTTACAGAACTGTGGATGCACACTGGTGAATGTATTATGACGACTTTATATAGCGGCAGACGCCGCCGCTGTCCTCGGTGTCTCAGCTGCCGGAGAAACACGGAATAGTGGTTCAAGACTGAAATTATGGCCATGTACTGAACGCTTTGTGTAAGGTGTGTGAAGGTTTGCGAATGGCCAGTGTTCATATTTAGAGCTGCTCTTAGAGAGGGATTTTGACATTTTAAAAGCCATGAATACACTGTACGGTTTTAGTAACGTCGTCATGTGGTGAAACTCCGTAGTGCATGATTAAATCGCCCATCCTCATGGCGTGATCGAAATGCCGTGACGTGGGTGCTCACGTTGTAACCGAGACACAGCCGCTATGGACAAAAACAAATCGAATTGCTCGGTGTGAACGCATAGTGCATGCTGCTCACCTGTAATGTACAGAAACACACTTAGCTACAGCCATTAAAACACCAGCGATCACTTGACAATGTTCTTCTCAATTAACCCGGTGACACGGAGGTACCTTCCAGATGTTTCGTGAGACTTCTTACACTGCAAGACAAATGACCGTGTCACATAATCCTGCAGCCATAGAACAGCTCAGTGAGAGATTATTTAGGGCAGTTAATCAGGCATTCGCGTACCCCGGCGCTCAAAAGAGCTCAGATATTTGCTGTAGCAGCAAAGAGGAAGGACGTCAAGGGCTAAAAGTGTTGCAGAAGACAGTGGTTACGATAAGAAATCCATTCCCAGACCCCGAAGAGGAGTATCGCATAGTCCTGCTGGCATTTTTGTTGAGAAGGAACTTAAAACTCAGTTGAAAAAAAACAAAACAAACGTACATTATTCATTCGATAGAACCCTTTCACGAATCACTCGTCTGACATCACTAGTAGAAACCATGACTTGGTTCCACACGGCTGACATTTTCACTGTTTATCTGCTGCTCGAACTGTTTGAACAAGTCTGAGCCGAGGACTGGTGCAGGAGTGCAAAGCAAACGACGGCGATTTAAATCTCTGTCCAATTATCATTCCTGTTAACGTTATTCGTAAAGCGTTACTGACACTTCATCGTAGGCCTATTCTTGTGGTTAAAAAGTTCATCCTTTCCGGTCGAATCCAATAAGTGTAGATAATTCGAGCTGGCACCGATACCACTTCCGGTACTGATACTGATGACGTGAGAATCAGCCGGATATTGATACCCACCTGATATTCCTATCCTATCTGAAGCACTTTATTAGGAACACCTGTACACCTACACGTTCATGCAATTCTCTAATCGGCCAATCTTGTTGCAGCGGTAGAACGCAAACATGTGATCTCGGTGATTCTGACCGTCGCATGGTTGTTGGTACCAGACGGGCTGGTTTGAGTATTTCTATAACTGCTGATCTCCTGGGATTTCCACTCACAGCAGTCTGCTTAGAATGGTGCAGTAAAGAAAAAAAGACCCCAGCGAGAAGCAGTGCTGCAGACGGAAACGCCTTGTTGATGAGAGAGGTGAACAGAAAATGGCCAGACTGGTTCAAGTAACAGATACAGTACAGTAACTCGTTTAACCACTCTGTACAATCGTGGTGAGCAGAAAAGCATCTCAGAATGCACAACACGTCGAACCTCGAGGCGCACGGGCTACAACGGGTTCCACTTCTGTCAGCCAAGAACAGAAAGCTGAGGATGCACTGGGCACAGGCTCACCAAAACTGGACAAACCTAGCCTGGTCTGATGAATCTCGATTTCTGATGAGGGGCACACCGTTGGTAAGGTCAGAATTTGGCACCAACAACATGTATCCATGGACCTGCGTCGTGCCAACAGTCCAGACTGGTGGAGGTGGTGTAATGGTGTGGGAAATGTTTTCTCGGCACACTTTGGGCCCGTTAATACCAATCAATCATCGCTTCAACGCCACAGCCTGTTTGAGAATTGTTGCTGATCATGTGCATCGCTTCATGGCCACAATTTACCCCCATGACAATGTCACAAAGCAAAAGTCATCGCACGCCGTTTTCCTGAATTTTGACAATGAGTTCGATGTACTTTAGTGGCCTTCGCAGTCACTGGATCTGAATCCACTAGAACACCACTTTAACATGAAAAATCTGCAGCAATTGCGTGATGCAATCATGTCAGCATGGACCGGAATCTCAAAGGAGTGTTTCTAACATCTTGTGGAATCTATGCCATGAAGATTTGAGGCTGTTTTGAGACCCTCCCCAGTATTCGTACAGTGTTCCTAATAAAGTGTCCGGTGAGTGTATATTTTAAAGTATAAAACTGCTAAAAGGAAAATTAGTTTCTTTATACGTTGGGGTCCAAAAGTCTGAGACCACATTGAAAATCTGGGGGGGGGGGGTTTTTTCCATTTAAAAATGGATTTAGAACTGTGAAATATTTCAAACAAACAAAGTAAATGTTCAGTATCGTGAATATATAATATTCAGGGTTATGCACTATTTCTACGTCCGTATTTAAATGGAAGCGAATTAGTGATATTGACCATGCTAACTGCTTTGTACAAAAGGTCAGATTTCCCTCATGTCTAATCTCCTCTATCGAAGCACGTGTTCAGACGACACTCCGATCTCAAACGGGTCGATGGTTTTGCGCATAAAGGGGACGCACCAAGTACTAATAAGCTCTGAAAATCATCGAAATATTTCAAAGATTCAACTTTTCACTCGAGTTGTTGCCGATAATATAATTTCTAATGAAAATTGTTGTATTAAGTTAGTAGCACTTTCACTAGTGCTCGCAGACTTTTGGACCTGCTCCAGTGTTTTTGCTATAAACTTAACGCCGACTCTACGTATCAGATCGGTGCCACCGCTATAGTTACCCGATGTTAAATTTATACTTGTCTAATGTTAGGCGAGCTGAACATACATTGATAGATTTTATTTTATATTAATGAGTTCAGGACATTCTCCATTTAACTTGACAGAAAGACAGGCACTCTGTCTCAGAACATTACTAATGTGAGATTGGAGGAAGGAAGGGGGCGGGGCTTACAGGGGATCAGTTACGCACCTGCACAACTGTCAATCATTCCAGCTTCATATGTTAATTGGCTCTTGTGCCGTTTTTATTGCGGGAAGGTTTTTAAAAAAAAAGAGTACTTGGTGTATTTTGGTGTGATATCTCGTAGCAGTGTATTCCGACGTTAAAAAATGCAGAGCATAGCGACGCAAAAAAGGTCGTCAGGCCTGCCTTCCTCATCTCTGCGTCTCATCTTTGAACTGCCATGTCCTTCACGCTTACTTGAGAAGAGGAGCAGCACAATTATCGAGACCAACTCCCCAGCATAATTTCATCCACTTCCCGCTCAAACCCACCTAGTTTAACTATCAGCTGATAAGTTATATGAGAGAAACAGGAGATACTAAACTGAACAGAGAACAGATGTACAAGGCAAACATATTTTTGAGAAACAAATGTTCTGGTCTTTGCCTTGCAGATAGAGACTATAATTTATTCTCATGGTGTTTTTTTTTCTTCTTTCTTTCTCCTCATCTGGGACAAGTTCTATATACGTGTTAAAATGTGTTTTTAAAAAAAAACCTCAGCGGTTTAAAGCACTTCGGGTAAGAAACTCGGTCTTACGAACTCAAAGTTCAACTCCAAATACAAGCTGTGATTTATTTATTGAATTTTTTTGGTGATGTAGTTTTATATGACGTAGCACTGCCTTAAGTACTGTGTGTGGTTAACTGTACAAGAAAAGACCAATAAAAATCCATTTCTGGTGTTTGGAAAGTTGTGAATATGGATTTCGAGTATTGATTGCAAAGAGAAATTTGGAAGTAGTAGTGCAGTGCGCATGGAAACGGACCTTACCCACAGTTTATCACTCTTATATATATTTATATATACACACACATACACACAAACATTAAACATCATGTCTCTCTCCGTACACACACACACACACACACACACACA